>NC_143577.1:174599365-174706281 GCF_048544385.1 Mastigoproctus giganteus
TAATATCTCTCTATTTTAGAGTCTGTGGATAATATTCCTGCTATTTTCACTTATTAGAATCACTGTTTAATAGAATTAAAATTCAATTCGCAAACACTGTCACAATCACTGGCGCTTACTACCTGTCATATAGCAAATGGTATTTTATTATGGAGAGTCCATATATATAAAATTTATTTAGTTAGTATATAATAATATATATACTGGTATATCTAGATTTCTGTGGTGTGGGTGATACTATGGAATCAGAATTAATGCTAAAATTTTCAGACCTACAGAACACACTCTGAAATATATTTCCATTTATATGCAGGGTGATTCATGAAGATAATGCATAACTTCAAGGGCTAATTTCTGAGGCAATTTTATATTAAAAAGTGCATGTGAGTTGAGGCAATAAAGTTCTCAGGCTGGTGCTGTTGCAGTCATGTTCAATGAGTTTGAAGGTTGTTTGTTTGTTATTTGGTTTTTAGGAGCATTAGCAACTAAGGCCATATTGCTCCGGGAGATGCGGTGGTCATTTCCTGACCTTTCCGCATCTTCCGTATTTGGTGGTGACGGGCTCGAACCCCGGTCTAATCAAGAAGCGTGTGCTACGCACCGTTGCTCCTTCCCACCTGGCTACGGAGGCGCGACTCAATGAGTTTGAAAATAAACAGAAGTGATATATTGTAGTTCAAACTTCCTCCAACAGATGATGGTACAGAGACTGTCCAGTAGGCTGACAGGTCACAAGTAACAACCAGTTTCATTGGTAGTGTAAAATTTTCTGTGTCACAATTTTACAATGGAGCAATAAATGAATATCAAATTTTGCTTTAAAATAGAAAATCTGCAGCAGAACTGTATGAAATGTTAAAATCCACTTATGGGGAATGAAACATTAAGTCACAGTAGTGTGTGATTGAATGGTAAAAGTGGTTCAAAGATGGATGTGAGGATGTTTGTGATGATCCAAGAAGGAAGGGGGGGGGGGGTATATGTCAACCTCTCGAAATGAGGACAAAGTTATAAAAGTTTGGATAACTGTGGGAAGAGATCATCATTTGACACTCAGAACTATGGCTGATGATTGAATAAGGAGACAATTTGTCAAATTCTGCATGAAGATTTAGGGAAAAGGAAGGTCTATGCAAAATTTGTGCCACACAATCTCATGGATGAGCAGAAGCAATGAAGAGTGTCATCATGTGAAGACTTCAACTAGACTTGTCAGGACAATCTTAATATCACTGACTGTACTGTCAGTAGAAATGAGTGTTGGGTGTTTCAATATGACCCAGAGACGAAGCGTCAGAGCATGCAGTGGACTACAAAAATCATCACTAAGTCCCAAAAATGTTTTTTTCACAGAAGTCCGCGATCAAGATGATACTGATCATGTTTTTCAACAAACAGGGTGTGATTCACAAGGAATTTATAGCTGAAAGGGAGAGAGAGTTTATGCTGCATTTTATGTACAGGAGCTTCAAAGACTACTGAACACATTTTCTGGGCAAGGCTGTAATTTTAAGAGAAAGGCAGGTTCTCATTGCACAACAATGCCCCTACCCATTCCACATTTGTTGTGAAGATATTTATGACAAGACATAGCACTGTACAGATCATCCATTCACCCTGCTCTAGCACCAACGGAATTGCAATTACAGTATGCAATTTAATTAAATGGTTATGCAAATTAATGAAATATGGACAAAAAAAGAAAGAGTTGGTTATTTTTATGAAAACTAAGTTAGATGCTCTGGAAGGAATTGATAAAGTTGAGTCTCTAAAAAAAATTGCTGTTGAATTGCGCGTGGGTGAGACAACTGTAAAAGATTGTAAAAAATTGATAAAAAAATGTTTGTTTCACAGAATTAGACCAAAAATTAGAAACCAAAATTAGACAATGCATTATGGCTGAGATTTATGCAAGAAAAACATGAAACTCCAGCATCAAAGAAAAGGCCATGGTCTTACATCAAAAGAGGGAGAACAGAAAGTTTTATAACATGACAAATAGCCTGGATGTTAGATAAATATGTCATGGTATTAATGTATTCAGTATTAGTAAGGTAAGATTATCCACTATTCAGCCTGCTGCTCAAAAATTTACAGGAGACTTATGTTCACTGCTTCTTGAATGCAAATATGCAGCTTCAGATTTTAAATAATAAATTTTTAATCCACTTAAAGGGAAATCACCTTACTTTTTGAACTAAAAGTAAGGTTCCAATTTCACAGAAGAAAAACCTGATATTTTTTGTCAAGCAACCTTCAGTGGAAGCTGATTAATTCAGTCAGTGAGAAGAAAGCCCAAAAAAAGTATCTGCTCTTTTCAATCCAGACTGACTCAATCCCATAGTTCTCAATCCTGGGTTGAAACCATCATTGGAAGAACGAAAGTGTAAGGTCATTTAAAAACAGAGAAAGACTGACTGGAGGACAACTTTACAATCTGGACATAACATGTCCAAACTATAAGATGTTACCTACAAAACTGATGGAAAAAAAAGCAGTCTGCAGCAACAGGATGCAAATAATCCAAAGAGAATCATGGTAGCATCCTGCAACAAAGAAGAGGACTTCACTGCCATTTTTTGTTGTTGGTAAATCAACTAATCCTAGAGTTTTTAAAAATATAAATTATTCATCTTTATCCATTTACTACTACTTACAAAAATCAGTATGGATGGAATCTGCATTATTCAAAGAATGTTTTTTCATGGATTTGTATCCGATTTGTACTTAATCGAAGAAAACACAGAATAACAGATTAACAATAGACACAGGCAGAAGTGAAAGTGATTCTTGCACTGCTACTATTGGATAATGTAGCAGCCCAGAAAGCAAGGTACAGGGATTTCAAGGTCTGCTGTGAGTCACCTTAGAACAAGGAAATGCATGGGCTGTGTTGGGATAATTAAGAGTAAGAACAGGCACATGTATACTTGCATGTTCACCAATGCTAGGAGCATACTAAATAAATTTGATGAATTTGAAGTGCTGGTCAAGTCATCAAATGCAGACATTGTTGGGATATCAGAGATGTGGCGTCACTCAAATGTAAGGGATGCAGAATTTGAATATGAGGGAGTACAATGTATACAGAAAGGACAGGAAGGTTTATGCTCTTAGTTAAGAAGCACATAAAAGCTAAGGTAGTGCACCCAGTTGACATGGGTGGCCAGTGCAATGTTCAGTCAATTTGGTGTGCATAAGCAATGGAAAAACAAAAATGAGGGTTAGGAGTGTTCCGGGCCTAATGACTAATGAATAACAAAAATAACCATAATGAATAACTGATTATGAGAATTGTTCTTCATGCATTAAGAATCTGCAGATAAAGGAATCACTAGGTGGCAGTGATCACAGTGTATTGATGTGGTATTTACTTAAAGATATAACTACCATCAAGAGAAGGGTTTTGCTTTCATAAAGCAGACTACAGTGGTCTCAAACAGTTTGTAAATACTATACAGTGGGGCCAACTAATGGCCAACAACATATTCTAAAGGGGGGGGGTAATTCAGAAAAATAATCAAAGAAGCTACTAGGCTTTTCCCACCAACTAAGAAATACTGCTCAAGGCTTACACCTAAATGGATGTCAGATAATCTAAAGAGACACGTGAAATATAAGAAAAATGCATGGATGCATTTAAATTATCAGGTGATACAGACCCCTATGGTGGATATAAACTAGTCTGCAATCAAGTCTCAAAGGAGGCTAAGTAAGCCAAGGCAGATTATGAGAAATCTTTGGAAAGGATGCAAAGAAAAACAGCAGACGCTTTTACTTATGTAGACACTACAAGGAAGGAGATGAATCACATTGGTCCACTTGATATCGATGGCTGTTGATAATCCTGCTCAGGTTGCTGGCAAACTGAATAGGTATACTGCATCTACATTCACACGAGGAATTCTTTAGAGAAGTGGATATCAGAAGTTTATCAAACTCTAACAGGGAGTTAAACGATTTTGTAATAACTGAGAGGAAGTTAAATATAAAAAAGGAGCCACTGAAGTGGATGGGATCTATCCAATTATAATAAGAGCAAAGCAGGTAAGCAAACAACCATTAGCCATAATTATGAGAGCATCTTTTAAATCAGGGAAAGTCCCAGTGGAACTAAAGATGTGTGAATTGTATCCCCATTCACAAAGGGTAAAATGAGTAATTACAGACCTGTTAACTTAACTTCTGTTGTAGAGAAAATAATGGAGTCGCTGGTTAAAGAAGATACAAGACCATCTAGACATGAATGCAGTTATACTTCAGTTACAGCATGGATTCATTAAGGGGAGATCTTCTCTGACCAATTTGATTCAACACTATGATGCAGTGACAAAGGAACTGAATGCAAAGAAATAAATTTTCATATCATATACTTGGATCTCAGGAAAGATTTTGATACTGTTGCACATAAGACTGCTGTACAAATTGGAGCAGTGTAGCATTAAAGGTAAGTTGCTGTTATGGATAAAGGGATAGTTGAGTGAGAGAAGACAGAGTGGTAATCAATGGACACTGCTTATTGTGGACTAATGTTATTAGTGGAGTTCCCCAAGGTTTGGTGTTGGGCCCCATTGCTGTTTTCTAAATTTATCAATGATATTGATGAAGGTATGTCAAGCTTGATGTCCAAGTTTGCAGATGGTATGAAGATTTGAAGGGTTGTCAATGACAGTATGCTACTTCAACAGGATCTAGAAAAGTTGGGCAGATGGACTGAGAGATGGCAACTGAAATTTAACATTGAAATATTGCAAAGTACTGCATATGGATTGCAGTAACCCCCAGAGTAATGTACCAATTGGTGCAGTACTACACTCAAGTAGTGGAGAATGCAAAAAAAAAATGGGGGTTATTATGCAGGCAGATATGAAGTTTTCTGTGCAGTGCAGACAGGCTGCCAGAGCAGCTCATGGGGTCTTGTCAGTGATATACTGGAATTTTGATAGTACGGATAAGGAGGTGATTATCCCATTGTATAAGGCAGTCAAGCCACATCTTGAGCACTGCATACAGGTCTAGAGACCTCATTTTAGGAAGGATGTAGAGCTGCTGGAATGGGTACAGAGAAGGGGGCAACAAGACTGGTGAGGAGATAAGGGGATGGTATTACCAAGAAAGGGTCTAGTTCTGAAAATTGTAGCATCTGGAGTTTGAAGGTGATTTGACTGAAGTGCTTATGCCTTTGAATGGCTTGAGCAAACTAAGTGTTCTTTCTTCCTCTTGCTCAGACTATGCACATGGGGGACATAAATTCAAATTGAGGAAGGATGGTTGTATGCTAGAACAGCTTATATCTGTTGTTGTTGTTGTTGTGGAAGTGGATGGTTTGAATTCATGGAAGAACTAGACAAACTACTGAAAGGCATTGATAAGTGAAATGGCGTTTTTTTTCTTTTCTTGCTGGAACGTTATCCTATAGGCAAAAAAGACATTTGCCTAGGGCCCCAATCACATTCCTGTTTAATGAAGCCAAAATTTTAAATATTCAACATAATTATACTAAGTTATTGATTGCCGAGACTTTAAAAATGAAAATACAAGAAAACTAACGTTCGTTGTCCATTTCTCACATCTGATTTGTGGTCATTAAAACGCAATGCATACCAAAGACTAATCTCCTATTTATAAGATTCCAAACATACACGTTTCATTGGTTTCATTCCACCCTGTGAACATGACACTAGTCAAAAAGTTTTAGTCCGCTTAAGGAAGGAATTCTTTAATTTCATTGTTTTATCGTACTTTTATCTCACTGTAATAGTATTTTATTCATATTCCAAATTTTGCGTTTTGACAAAATGTCTTCCTTCACTAGAGGTTGCTTGGGGGATTTAATATTTCTGGAATCTGGTTGGGGTTTACCGCTGTGATCCTGGGGTGTTGGACTGTCCATGTGTCAATAGTGAGGAACACATTATGAGTTTTAAATTATTTTAAATTATGTAATTTTGTTTCAACGTATCATTTCATAATTTATTCACTTAAGGAGATTTGGTAAAGAAGAAATCTTACTGACTGAATAAAAGGTAACTCCTTGTTTATTTCTAAAATATTAATAGGATGTAGGAAAAATTGAGCATATGTAAGCTCTCATTTATGTGGTATGTCATTAATGTTTTGTTGTCACAATAAAATGAAATTGAAAATGTTCTTTATTAGTTTTTTTCTTTAGATGGGCCCCCAAATTCCATTTTGCCTTGGGCCCATGAAGGTATAATATGCCACTGGCTGACACTGCATAAGCCTACTTTCTTGCATCCTTTTGCCACCACTAATACTACTAAGTCCTGAAACAGGCTATCATAATAGAATCTAATCTTAAAAAAAAAAAAAAAAAAAAATGGAAGATTAACTATTAGGACAACTAACAGGCAAAGTGCATTCTGCTATGAGTGATAAAACTATTGCACATTAACTAAGCAGTTTAAATCCTGCTATACACAAAAACAGTCCTCCAACTTCACAATATTTCATTAATGCCAAATAGCAGTTTTTATATTTTTAAAATATTTTTTATATTATTATTAAATATTTTATAATTGTATATTTAATAATCAAAGTTCTAGCTGTGTAGAGTTATTTTTTATTCATCTAAAATATCCAAATATTAAGTGTATAATTTGTGAGATATTGAGTAAGTCATGTACTAATGAGATACAGTGTGATATAATTACAGTTCTATTGTAAGCTTACAAGAACTGTGCAGAAGGTCAAATTCAACATCAAAGCATTGTTTCTTAAAAACCATTCAAAGACTATTGATGATTTGTAAGTGAATTCACTAATAAGAAGAGTAGAGTGCCTTTGAAACACCCTGTGCAGTTTTAAAATTAATTATGTTTTCAGGTGTGCCAGTGCCAATTTCAATAAATTATAATTTTCATGAATTTTAAAAATGATTGCAAAATCTTTTTACTCTTATTATACTCTTATGTCTTCAAATTTTTGCAAAAAAATAAATAAAAAACATACAGGTATTTAAAATACTTTCCTCAGAAAGTAAAAAGAATCAGCATTTTGATTACATAAACTTTTTTGAAATGAAAACAATATAAATTAATAAAATAGTTACCATTTCTTCTAGCTGAAAGGCAACATTTTCTTTGTTATTTCCTGTCAACGTGAACTTAATATTTGTGATATTTGGCAAAATGTGAAGGTCAACATCATTTTCTTTCATTTCTGCAGATAGATTTTCCAGAACCTTTTTCAAAAGTCTGTAATGACATTTTTAAAAAAAGAAGGAAAAAAAAATTTTTTTTACAAAGGTTATTAATTTCATTGACTAAATTTTTTAAAATAAATAACACTAAAAAAAATTAACATTTGTTACATAACATATCTGATTATTTTCTAATTTAAAAACAAACTAATGAATTTTATTTTGTATTTTTTAGTTGTTCATTATCCAGTTAGATGGTTGTAATGATTGTTTTTAAACTGTTTTCAGCATCACCCACTAATACATGAAAGCAGGTTCACTTGATTAAAATTACATCCAAATAACTCAGTTTAACAATGTAGTCACACAACAAATGCACTTAGACTGAACAACAAATTTTAAGATTCTGATTTTTGTCTCCCTGAAATGGTATATTACATGGATTTTGATGAGCTGAGTACAAATTTGAAATCAGATATTGCTAGCAGCATCCACAGATTTGGCGAGAAATGCAGGTTATGCTTATTGAAAATTTTTCATGAAATTTTAATAAGAGTTAAAATAAAGACTATAAAAATAGTCATTTTTTGTTTACTTTTTCTTTTTGAATGGTCAAGAGCCTCTCTGAACAATATCCAGCAATAGTTCACCAGCACACTGGGCTTAAACTTTCCCTAGTAACATTTCTTCATCATAGCATGTTCATAACTAATGTCTCCAGTACTATCTGGAATAGTCTAAATGGTAATGCAGGAAATGTATTATTTATTAGAGACATACTGCAACCGAGATTTTGGTAAGTTTTTAATAAATCCTCAATTAAGATTTTATATTTCTCTGCTCTGTTGTTACCCAAAAAAAAAAAAAAAAATGTTTGGAAGCTTTCTAAGGTTCCAGTTCCTCATATATGTTATATAATTAGCAGAACATATATGAGGAGTACACTAGTTGTCCTGATTAACTAATTTGCAACCAAAATGCTTCTTCAATAGGAGCATTATAAACCATCTGTGAGATTTAATTGTGTAATCACTACAACATAACAAAAGCCAACTGTTGAATTAACACACTGTGACATTTTAAAAGCATGTACAACTGACACCACTATTATTATAATGGAGCATAAGTTTACTTATATGCAAAAACGTTAACTCACACAGTTATAACTCTGACTGGGAGGTTTACTTGGCTGACATGCAGGTGGGGTAGAATAATTTAGAACCAGCCGGAAAATAATCACATCACTGCAGCAAGTTTTTTTGTCTTTAATTAGCAGTTCAACCAAAATCTAAGTACATGAAAACTAAAATATGAAATATCTTGAAAACTAAGGGTACCAAGAAACAAATGGGCTGCACATCTGAAATCAACATTAAAAAAATTACTAAATTCATTATAAAAAAAATTCATATTTTCTCAGTATTATCTGCATTTTTATCATCTGAATTTCTTGCCATAGGAAAATTCAAAAATAAAAAACTCAACTGGTATGAAACAAGAATTTAAACATTACATTTAATTTTAAAACTCAAAGGCTTTAAGTTTCAAAGGCTCAAAGGTTTTAAATGAATAACAGATTCATCTACTGGGTGAATCTAATAAATATATATATATATATATATATATATTTAACTATACACATACTAGTATTACCAATAACTGCAAACAAAGTGGTAAAGTAGGGCACCAGTTCAGAGACTGAAATATAAATAATTTAGAAATTGAAAGAGAAAAGGTCAAAATAATTTAAAATGAAATGAATAATAATACTGAAGCTACCAAAGAGACTA
Organism: Mastigoproctus giganteus; assembly: GCF_048544385.1. Taxonomy (NCBI): domain Eukaryota; kingdom Metazoa; phylum Arthropoda; class Arachnida; order Uropygi; family Thelyphonidae; genus Mastigoproctus; species Mastigoproctus giganteus. The sequence goes on from NC_143577.1 coordinate 174,608,318, forward strand.
GTTTAATTTCAGAGGTGTTAAATATTACATATTTCAATATGTAAACTATACACCAATATGCATGGGAATCCAAAGAAATAAGAACAGAAGTGGCAAAGTAAATTAAATAGATAATGTGGAAGAAATATAATAATAATGTCCATGGTAACTAAAAATCAAAATACAAATTGATTTTTAGAAGATATGACAGGACTAAAACCATCTCAGTAAGCTGTGGTCTAAGCAGTTGAATACCACATATGTAATAAATAGGAAAAAGAATGAAAATGGAAGACATAGCATGAATCCATACTCTTCAGAAAGCTGCTAGAAACAGGACTGATAAGCATTAATAATTTCTAATAGTATTATAATTATTATAATGAGGGCTGTTCAATAAAGAATGACCATAACTTTTCATGAACAACCATACTGCTTGCTATTTCTAGCTGCAGATTTTAAGACCAAATAAAGCTGCATCACATAGTAAATGTGCAGTTCACTCATGCACACAGTGTGATCTTGGTGGTTGGTCAAGTTTATGCCTGTTCAGTTTTGCCTAAGTAACAATGGAAAGAAACGCGAGGAACAGTATGCTGCTCTCAAATTGTTTCCGTCTCAAGAAAATATCAGCTGATGCATATGAAATGTTAAAAGAGGCTTATAATGAATCTAAACTTCCAAATAACACAGCTTGCAGGTGATTTAGAATGTTTAAAGATGGACAGAATATTTCAGATTGTTTAAAGATTAGAAGAGATAGTTTGATTAAATAGAATGTTTTAGGAGGTTTGCAGAATGATTTAGAATGTTTAAAGATGTGTGTGATTCAATTGAAAAAATTGGCAGTCCTGGAGCTGAAACCTCAAGACTACTCACACCCGAGCATCATCAAGTGCACAGGGAGGTTTGTCAGGAGCTGCAACAGATAGTTATTGAAGCTGGTGAGATTCTGCACAAGGTGATAATGGTAGATGAGACCTGGCTTCATCATTTCGACCAAGAGAGCAAGCAACAAAGCTCTTGTTTTTGGAAGTCTACATCATTTCAACACTGAAAAAACCAAAAGTTGTGGCTTCTACAGGAAAGGTTATAGTCATCTCTTCTTTTGACATTCAAAGAATGGTTTACAAGCATGTTGTGCCATGTCATGTGACTGCTACAGGACCTTACTACAGAACTGTACTACACACTTTGCAGGAACACATTTGTCGCAAACAACCACAACTGCACACAGGCGGGTGGATGCTACATCACAACAATGCGAGACCTCCTCACATTGCTCATACTATCAGAGTACTTAGCCAGTATTAATGTCAAAGGTGTTCCTTGTATGCCCACAGCCCTGAACTTGCAATTTTTTTTATTTCCAAAGTTATAGGAGCTTTTAGGGAAATGTTTCTATCTGTCAGAAGTTGAAAAGACATTGGAGGCAATTCTGAAATGCATGTCAAAAAACGGCTTCCACCATGTTTTTGAAGAATGGCAAAAACATTGAAGTAAGTGAACTTCATCAAATGGGGACTACTTTGAAAAGGACCATGAAAATATGATGATATAAAATATTTATATAAAGTAATATATATATATATATCTTTATAAATATATAAAAAATATATATTTTATATCACAGAATACCTTTGCATAACTTCTTTTTAAATCACAACATGTGTTGAAGATTTGGTTGTTCCAAACTGATTTTATGATGCAGAATGTTTTGTGTTATTCTTGTTCATATCTTATACAGCAACCCAGTTACAATGACCAATTCCTCAACTCTATTATAAATATTTAATAGGAAATTTTGCAACCACCTTGTTGTGTAAAAAAAAAAAATAAAAATAAAAAAAATAACAAACTAACTAAATAAAACAAATAAAAGTGCCTTCTACTACTCATAATGAATTATTTTTTGAAAACCTATTACACTTTCTTTGAGGTGTACTTGTTCTAGTAATAAAATAAAAAGGAAAAATATCTGTTAGGCAGTCACATTATAAAACTTTCAAAAATGGAGAACTTTCTAATCTCCTTGGAATGTAAAATTTTGAAATGCAGCCTAATTATAAGTTTGTTTCTTGAAAAAGAAATTATTACTTATTCTTTTTTTTAAATGAATAATTTAACCAGATAACAAAATTTAAATTAAAATATCTGCTCCTATGCATTAAACTTACAGAAAATGATATAAAATGAAAAACACTATTGTGTTATTACACACACAAAAGAAAAGTGCATGCTATTCAGTGGATCATTTTTTTTATAAAAAATGTATTATTATATCCTCTTTTTAGATATATATTTTTTTTGATTTGGTAATCAAAATTAAACTAAAATTATCTACTGGAAGTTGCATTATAAGCTTCCAAAAATTGATGTCAAATCAAAACCAAATAGAATAAAAATTTTTTTTTTTTAAATTACTGTCATTATGAATATGATATTTTAGTGCCACAAAACTAGACAATATTACAGATGGAGAAGGGTTAAATTTTTTTTTCTTAAATGCACATGTTATGTTATGTCTAAAAGCTGAAAGCACTTTGATCAGAGGTGATCACGGGCATGACAGATCTGAATGCAACCATACGAGTTAAAGAAACAGGAGATTATTAAATAAACTGTTTAACATGGCCTTATTTGTCTCGACTTTTAACTCATACTATATATTTATTTATTAAAAGCAAAATTTTTACCTTTTAATATTGGAGATGCTGGATTTAGCATCAAAAGGTGAACTTTGCTTAAAAGCCAAAGTAACATCTACATGCTTTATTTTTACAGGATCTGAAATAAATTTGCAGAGTTAATTATTCTATGGTAAAATCCAAGGCAATCCAGAATTATGATGAAGGTAATAAGATTAATGAATGCTGCACCATCAGAATTATAAAACTACATTAAACTGAAAAAAAAAATAAATAAATAAAGCTTACACAATTCTGTGTTAAGAATGGTGCATTCATTTATTTATTTAAATATATAAATATTAAATAAAAAATACTAATGTTCTGGCCCTTCACTGAATGATACTACATAAACAAAAAAGAATGCATCTATTAACAAAGACTGACTACTTAAATAAATTAATGAATTTGCTTTAAAAAAAGCCTGGAGACAGTTCAGAATATTGGATAGCTTTTTGTGATAAACAGATATTTGTTTAAAATAACTGTTTATCACAAAACTTATATTAAACTTAACTGTTTAATATCTGTCCTTAATGCAGAATAGTGTCAATTTTTATTCAATATAATCTGCAACTTGCACAATATCCTACAATAACTGCATTTGTTATAAAATCAAACAAGTTTTCAGTAAGCTTTCATTTTTTTCAACATGGGGCCTAAATGCATAATGTGCGTGTGTCTTAATGTTTTGGCAATATTCAGACCAACAAGAAAGAGCCCCAACTCACTTTTACTTTAGTCTGATTATCACCTGGTATGTGTGTGTGGGGGGGGGGGGTCTCCATAGCCGAGTGGTCAGGAGCGGGAGTGCAGTAGCACATGCTCTTTGAACAGACCGGAGTTCAAGCCCCTGACTGCTAAATATGGTCGATCTGCCAACCTGCACTGGAACAGCGTGGCAGATTATGGTCCATTTCCCTCAGCATGAATTGTTGAGGAGGCTTCCATCCTGCAGTGGGTTGATAATGGCTGCAGTTTACCTTTTTTTTTTAAGAGGGGGGGGGTGTCAGCCTGATGATTTTCTTCCTCCTTCAGAAGGACTAGAAATTTAAATATACTATTACAATATTCATAGAATCTGGAGATGATATCCTTAAACATAGGATGATGAGTATGCTGTATTCTTTATTATGGGAGTGAAGTATATCACAGTTTTAAAAATTGTGCCTCTAACCATTTCCATCACAAACAGTTGGTGGTACCCCAACTGGCTGGTTAGAGGCTTTTTGAAACTTAAACATTGACTGCAATGACCATTGAAGTCAATGCAATGATCACTGTGCCAGATTTTTTTTGGTGGTACAGTAAGTAGTAAACATGTGTATGGTTATGTATATTTTATCTATATCATATTCACAAGTCAATTTATTGCACAGGCTGAAAGGCCCAGAATAACTTATGAAAGAATACCCTACATCCCCAAGCTCAGCTAACTCAAATTGTGAGTTCAGTGTTGAAATATTTTTATCCAAGAAATAATTGAATTTAAGTGGTCAGTTAAAGATGAATTATTGTTTCTCTCCACTTTATATCAGCTAACTACAGTTGATTATAATGAAGTCTTTAAGGATTTCTCCAGTCATCAACAGGATGTAAACCCATTTGTCTCCATTTGAGTGACAAGTAGCAAAATCAAATACTGTCACAGAAGATGCACTGCTAATTAAGCATAAGCATTTCCTAACAATAAGTTTTGAGGCACAGCATTCATCATTCAAGACTATCACCTTATCTTTGTCAAATATCTGAAACAGTATGTAAACTTATCAATCAGCAGATTGACTGTGCTCCCACTTCTGGGATAATCAGGCTAATACAGTGGTCAATTCAAGCTTTTTCTTAGCAGCTTATATATATATATATATATATATATATATATATATATATATATATAACAGAACCATTTTATCCAGCACAAACAAATAAAAAAGAATATGCACATCAGTGCATGAAGTGGCACTGAAGAACAAAAAAAAAACCAAGTCTCATATTTACATGGGCAGCCTCAGGTAGGAGCAAAGTCCCCATGATCAAAATGTTTTTTTTTTTTTTTTTTTTTTTTGTTGCTACATAATACATGATGATTAAACCTTAATTCTCTGGAACACTGCCTTAGTCTCCTTCTCCCAGAAAATCCCAAGAGGTGGGACTGAAGCTCCTGTTTAAGGAGAAAAACATGCAACTCTCACCTGAGCCCAACTACCTTGGTCACAGTGTGGGAAAAAAATAAATAATAAAATTTCCTTCATTGAGATAGGGCTCAAACCTGACAATCCCCATGGGGAGCAAGAAGGTTACAATCAATGTCCTTCTACACTGTGTGAAAAGGCCTGGATTCAAATACTGTGAAAACAGATGGAATTTTTTTATGGGCTTTTTTTTTTTTTCAGAGTGTAGATGTGTTAGTCAGTCTTGGGGGAGAAACATATGGTTTCCACTCTCCAAAATTCAGGTTTTTCATCAAAGCAAATCAGGAAAACTGATTATATAATACATATAGAATTTACAGGCATGATATACTGATGCCTCATACCCTTATCTGCTTTTTTGTGCAAAAGTAAATAACAACAAAATGGTGAGAAAGGGCAAGGACACTGCATTAGTCTTGTTGGCATTCATTTATGATTAGACAGAGTACCAGAAGGAATTCATATAGTTATCAGGTGTATGTTATAATTATAATGTAGGCACTATGAAACTGCAAAACTTTTAATATAAATATAACATTTCAATTTGTAACTAAATTTTTATTATGAAATGTTACATTATATTACATTTTTACATTAAATTTTCCTGTATATTTCTCCTGTCTAAAATATATATACAGTGGAACTCATTTATGATTAACTTGAAGAGGGTTAATGAAATTATATCCATACATTTGTTATAAAAGTAACGTCAACAAAATAGATTAAATACACCACAAGATTAAGTAAAAAAAATGAGCATTAAGTAAACAACTGATATTCATGTATTTTTTAAAATTTCATCACACCATATAATCAAGTTTAAGGAAATCTATTTTAAAAAAAATTATACATGTACTAAACAATGAGACAGGTTCTATAACGAAAATACCATTTTCTAAGATTTGTGGAGTAAACATCATCATTCACAGACCATTTTTTTTTTTTTTTTTTAATTCCAGAACTTTGGCATCTGTTAATATGGGGGGATACAAAAAATTTTTCATCTGCAACATGTGAGTTTTAATGTTTGCAACAACCACTGTTGCTGTTTAGAACTCAATCAATTGTTTATTATTCTCACATAGCCTGAATAATAAAGTTTGAACTGTTTCAATGAAATTTAAATTTCTATGAACATAGCACTTTATGCATTCAATCTTTTAAGATTGAAACTGTGCATATGTGTGTCTAAATATGCCTCTCTTAATTATTTGGATGTGAAGTTTTTTTTTTTTTTTTTTTTTTTTGTTTTTTTTTTAGAGAAAACAATCATAAAAGTTGCAATATCACATTTCAATTATAATTTGTAGATTATTATTTTGAATAATTATACAGCACATTATGTTGAGAGAGAAACAGGCACAGTTTATGTGCATTATGGTAATAGACTATACACAAGACTGTATGCTCTATTACCATACTTCCTCATCCAAAGTGATACTGATATTATGAAGTATGAGAAAACATATGACCACAATAACAGCACTATAATAGACAAAAGTAATTAACAAAAATTGAAAACTGATTCCTTGTAGCAGCATTATAATAGAGAAAAGTGATTAACACAAAATAAAAAATAGAATAAAAAAGGTAAAATGTGGAATAAGAACATAAAACAATAATAGAAAAAAATAAATAAAATGAATTCATATTTCAAAATCAGTATCTTTGTTATTACTTTCATTATTCTCAGCAGTTGACTTTAGGCACTCTTCATGTACACCTAGTAGAAACACATAAAACAGATGGCTATAGTTTTTTAATGTCTTCCTGGGATAAAAAAAAAAAAAAAAAAACCCCTTCCTCCATTTAGGTGTGCATTGTTAAAAATATCCAGGAATTATGACTGCACTGAATATCATCAGAATAGTTGGTACACCACCATTCTTGGAATGCATGCTTTAACCATCACGAAAACTTCAATATAGAAATAACTGTGTAGGTTTTTCTGTTTTTACTGCAGGTACACCAAATTGGCATTAGCATCAGCAGTGGCAAATGATGCAAGAAAGCAAGCTTATACAGTATCAGCCAAAAAAAAAAAAAAAGGAAAAAAAGAGATGCCTTTCATTTCACCTATTAATTTCCTCCAATATTTTGTCTAGTTCTTCAGTGAATTTATTTAAGCTATCAACTTCCACAATAAGAGATGGAAGTGTGTTTCAGTAATCAACCACCTGTTGGCTACAGGCAAACTTCCACATATCTGTTCTGCAACCATCCTTCCTCAATTTTAATTTGTGCCCCCTCAAGTGTGTGTAGTCTGAGCAAGAGAAAGAATCCCATTAGTATTGAACTTGCTCAATCTATTCAAAGCCTTAAACACCTCAAAACTCACCTCGCAGGTACCTAGTCCCCAAATGCTGCAATTTGCAGAACCTTTCTTGTAAAAGCACCACTTTGTTCTACTCGCCAATCTCATTGCCCTTCACTGTACTCATTCCAGCAGCTCTACATTATCCTAAAATCAGGCCTCCAGACCTATATTCAGTACTTAAGATGTGACCTGACCACTGCCTTGTACAATAGGATAATCACCTCCTAATCCCTGCTAGCAAAATTCTTGTATATCATTGACAAAAACCCATTTGTCCTGGAAGCTTGTCTGCATTGCTCAGAGAACTTCATATCTGACTGCACAATCAACCCCAGATCATTTTCATCTACCCTGAGTGTAGTGCCACAGTTTGTATGTTAGTCTGAGGTTACTGCTACCCATGTGCAGTACTTTGCATTTATAAATATTAAACTTCAACTGCCCTTTCTCAGGCAATAGCATACTGTCATTAACCACCCTGCCAACCAGTACCTGAGGCAAGAATGAAAAATTGCACCTCACTGTTAATCATGGCAACATTGGCAATCATTTAAATCTTTCTTTTGGTGCCCTTTCAGCTTTTAATCTGAGGCAAGAGCCTCGTTCGCCTCACCCCCAGCATGGCTCTGCTGCCAACCTTTGTATAATCTTCAAACTTGGACATGATAGCCTGAAATTACTTCATCAGTTTCATTGATAAATACAGAAAACAATAATGGGCCCAACACCAAACACTGATTACCACTGTCTTCCATTCAACCATCCCTTTATCCATAGCAGCAACTTGCCCTTAATGCCACACTGCTCCAATTTGTACAGCAGTCTTATGTGCAATAGTATCAAAATCTTTTCTGAAATCCCAAGTATATGATATCAAAATTCTTTTTTGCATCCAGTTCCTTTATGACCATATTGCATTATCCAATCAAATTGGTCAAACAAGGTTTGCCCCCTTACCAAACCCATGCTGTGTCTGAAATTGGAGCTATTCTCTATCAAAAAACTTTTTCCATGTAACATTCTTGTCTGCATTGTTTTAAAAAATGATGGTAATTAGAACCAGCTTCATCTTTGATCATTTTCAACTTCATCAATAACCATTTCTGGCATTTTCTGGAAGAAGAAGAGTAGAATATGTACATTTTATTTGTATTTAATGAAATACACACCATTATACAGTGTTCTGGAATCAAATTCACTAAGAATGGGCTGCAACGTTATGAAGAGATATGCAGAAAGGGTTTAGAGGCTTTTGTCCAATAATAACTAAAAAAAAAGTGGAACCAAAACCATTTATTTCTTTATCTGTTTACATATCACTTATGTTTCATGATAATTCTAGTAATTAAAAAAGTCAAAGTACCTTCTCACTTCTCTACTCATTCAAGGTTAGAATACTAGAGGCTCCAATAATCTTTCCTGTTTGGGAGTTATTATATACATATACATACATATATCACCAGCTGCAAAGTGTATTAGAGTATATACAAAGGCATAGGTGAATTCAGAAATTTTCTGGGGGGGGGAGCACAAGTTCTCATGTCAATTATAATAGTCTAGTCTGCCGTTTCTATGATGTTGTTTATAATCCCATTTGGGTGGGGGGGACATAGCTATCCCCTAAATCTGCTTATGCACAAAGGTGTAAGCTACCTACTAGATTCCCAAAAGAAGAGGATGTTTTCATAAGTCACAGACTGTAGTTAAATGAGGGTCTTAAAGTAGCAATATTGATTTGATCTTTGCCACATTAGCAATTTTGGCTGTTTATAATCAACTGTTTCTGTAGCAATTTTTAACTTAAAAAAAAAAAAAACCCTATAATGTTTTGTCATTCTATTACGATAGTTATTATTCATAATACTGGCACAAACTGACTCATGCTACACCTACATTAAATATAATATAATTTAGTCTACAATAAATGAACTTTCATGATAGTCCTCATATGACACATTAAATTACAGTATAGTGATTGTGTAAGCTCATTAATAAATAGTTTAATTAAGCAATTAATAAATATTTTGTTGTTGGATTGTGAATATAGCATAGCCATTTCAGAAAATGGTTTTCATCCTCATTATGACCTTTAAATATTAAAATGTTAACTTTTGACAGTTGGCTTCTTTGATGATAACAGGGTACTCATCCTGACAAAATAAAAATCCATATATTATTATAAACTTGTTTTCCTAAAATTTTTTAGGAAAATTTTTTGACAGATAATTCTGTTTGTACACAAGCCAAAACAAGCATGATAATTATGTGAAAATTTACGTTTACAATTTCTCTAAACAACTAATTCTTATTTAGGTATATTTACAGATCTACAAATGTAATATATAGATCAACGCACCACAAAAACCTTTTCCTTTTGGAAATATTTGCGAATGATGAAGCTTGATACCTGCTTCATCAACGCACCAACAGTGTTCCTCACCACGTCCATCTGCAACACACTGAACAGGCAAAAAGTTTCCTTTCTCATCACATTGAGGAACATATAGGGGCATGATTTGAGAAATATGGTTTTCATACATACTCTGGCAGCGAGTGTACTGGGGAACTGCAGGAGTCACTACTTCAATTACTTCTGCAATAATGATATAAAATATGTGACTATATTTAAGTAACCACCAAGAATTTGTAAACCATTTAATAAACAAATGTAGAAAATAATCACATATTTAAATGAAAGCTAATATAATATTATTAAATTACTTAACAAAATTACAAAGTTTATCCAGATAACATGAACACTTATCATATTGATACACTAAATTTATAGTTTTGTGTATCAATATGCTACAAGAAATTAAAATGATAATCAACAATTGATTTGCCAATAAATTCCTATGTTTCAATTCTCATAACTGTGAACAGCATAAGAACATTCTCACACTTCAGAGGATGTTATTTGGTTTTTAGGAGCATTAGCAACTAAGGCCATATTGCTTCGGTGGTCTTTCCCTGACCTTTCTGCATCCTCCATATTTGGTGGTCACGGGGTCGAACCCCGGTCTAATCAAGAAGTGTGTGCTACGCACTGCTGCTCCTGCCCACCTGGCTACAGAGGTGGCACACTTCAGAGGAATCAGCATTCATACATCACAGACTGGAAATGCAAGCCAAATATTTTTATCATATGAATTGAATCAATTCTTTTACTGGAGAAAAATAATACAAAAAAACTTAAAGGTCATGAGAAAACTCAAATTGCAAATGAGTAAAGGTACTAACATAACAGAAAGTTATATCACAAAATGGAAGAAAATAAAAAAAAAAGAGAAAGAGTTAATAGCACAAGGTTGTTTTAGTAGAATGCTTTTTGCAATCATTAATCTGATGCTTACTGCACATGTACACACAAATAAATAAATAAATAAATAAAAAACCTTTACTTTTATTCCTGTATGGGAGATATCCTCTTGGGCTGTTTGTCAAAATATCCTGTACAATATCTGTGCTTGTTTATTTTTTATTTCATTTTATTTTTTAGTGGAATATTACCACAGACACTTTGTACTAATTGCTTTGGTGTTTTCATTGTGCCCAAGTTTCTCATTTCCAAATTTTGACTAATGACCCAATTGTATAAAATATAGGACCTAATTACATAAAATAATAAGAATAAAATAATAATAAGTTAATCTTGTAGAGAAAATACCAAAAAAGCAGGCAGTCAAGCTCATGTTTTCTCCATTAAATGTATTTGGATTTTGATCTGTACTTTGACAATTCACACTTTGTTGTCCAATTTATTGTCCATAATCTTGCAACTCCATTCTCTGGTTGTTTTCAGATGTTTTGTTTGTATTATAAACAGGGGCAAGCCATCTCAAGGGTGAAAGGGCTGCACCACTGCACCTGCACCACATTCTAGGGGTGCCTGAAAACCTGAAACTTACATACACATATGAAGAAAATTTTAAAGGGGGCACACCAAATTTCAATTGACATCTGGGCACCACATACCCTAGGAAAGCCCCTGATTATAAACATTTGCAGAATTAACATTCTTTAACAACACAGATTGGAAATACTAATTAAACACTTAGCATTTTGAAGTGTTACTGAACAACATGATCAACAGAAAAGGAAAAAAAAAAAAAAAAATATATATATATATATATATATATATATATATATATATATATGAGTAAAAGAACTGGTGGCAATGAGAGTAAACAGCATACAATAAGTTATATAACATGGAGGACTCTTAAAACTTATTAAAAATTTGTCTCAAAAATGTGGTGCACATCTTATTTAGGGGAATGAAGCATTTCAATAAATATAGAAATATTTATCTATTTGATTAAATAAGCTCCATTTGACAACATGTTCCAATCTCTTCAAATAAAATATTTAATATTTTTCCTCTTCATTTCATCATAAGATTCACTGTATCTGCATTAACGGAAAGCTTACAGCAATTTCTTAAACCTCCTATCTGCCAAATAAATTAGCCATAGAATACACCTAGTGATTAACAACTAGGATTCTAACAGATAAAGGTCCTGTTATTAGCAGTATTAGTATTGGTAAGTGATTAAAAGAAGCAAAGATTATACAGAAATTTTCTAAAAAAAAATGCAATATTACATGTCTTGCCCATCCTTTCCAATAATTTGTTCTGTAATTTAAATTAATTCAGATCCTACTTTCACAACAGTAAGTGAAAGTTTATTCCAACAGTTAGCAACTCTCTGCCTGAAAGAAATTCTTGTAATACTGTAAGACACTCACTACATTTTGGCTGTTCAAATTTTTATTTCCACATATATATTCTGAAATCCTCCATTTTCAGATTGTGCTACTTATGTGTTTCATCTGAGAAAAAAAGAAATATCATTGCACTTAGTTTACTCAACTCTTTTAAAGTATAAACAGTTCACTTACATCTCCATGCAGATGTAGAGTTTTCAGAGATAACAGAAGAATAGGGGTTGGTATTTTAATTATGCAACCATTTTTAGGACATTTTAATAATGTCCAGAGAAAGATCATATGGGAGAATAGTTGCCATAGATTGGCATTATACATCTACATGCAGATGTAGAGTTTTCAGATATTGCAATTTATAGAACTCAAGTCTCTCTCTCTCGGTAAAAAAATATATATTCTTTTTTCTTTGCACTAAACTACTAGTATTATCTACTAGCACCACTGATATATATCTATATTAGTTTATAAATTTATTTATATACAGTATTTGACTGAATTGTACAAGTTCTCAAGTTTTTCTATTTTTTTTTAAACTCCTGTTTTAATCATCATTATTGTCATCCAAGTCTGCTATACTTGGTGAATAAAAAAGTAACCATGATAGCACAAATCAGTCCTGAATTATCAGCTTTCCCTTCAATCTTTTTCTTCATACTATCCTGTTTCCTGTTAGACCTTTAGCCCTAGCCAGAATAAGCCTTTTTCCTCTAATACTTGTTGATCCACTTTACCATTGATCCTACCACTTACTACCTTACCACTGATCCACCTTCCTTTCAATCTGCTTCTAGGCCTATTTCCATTTACTTTGAATATCTGTTTAGTTAATTTCACTGTTTATATTCTTTCTACATGCTCATACCATTTTTTAAGTTTGCTTCACTTATTTATTTTATTGGATATTTGTTACCGAGAATTTTTTTTTTCTATTTCCCTATTTATAATGTGATACTGCCATTTAATGTCACTTAGTTCCATTTATTTTTCTTAAAACTAATCTAATTTCTGATCAATTCTTTTATTTTTTACCCAGTTCTCAGCTCCACAGGTTAAAATATAAGGAGGCTTAAAAATTGTTAAAGAGAGCTAATTTTTGCTTTGGCTATTTTCGCCTTTTCTCCAAATGAATTTGTTTAAGTAGTTTCCTAAACTTCTTGTTTTATTAATTATTTTGTTTATTTCCGTGGCAAATTTTCATTAGACTTTAGACAGACTCAAAATTACTAACTTGTTTTCCAATAATCGAAAAACAAGTACTACCATTGCCAACTTGTCGAAGTTCCTATATTTTCAATAATGCAATGAATTTTTTTCTTATTAAAATATAAAAAGAAATATTAGTTTTTCCCAGTGTACTGCTTGTAGATAACACACAATAAAATTAATAAAATTACTTACACTCATGAATTTTAGCACTCAGGACACAAGTTACAGCCCACATTCCCAACCAATCCAATGAAAGAACATTTATTCGCAGTACTATAAAGAGTGCTTATTGTTAAAAGGGAGGGGAGAAGTTTCATATCATCCACTTCAAAATGGTTAAAACTTTGTGAAGGAATGAACAGAATAAATTATAGAGCTCATTTCTGACTGGATGATAAGCAATTTAGCATATTTTTTTTTTATAAATTATATGAGAATCTAATAGTCATAATCAAAACAGTCTTAATTCTACTACATAAAAAGTTTTTGAGGAATAGGGTTGGGGTTAAATTTAAAACAAAAATTACCTGAGGAAGCCAGTTCACAGGTCTTAACTGGATTTCCATCTGGTCCCACAAAATAAGGAGAGCAGCTACAAGGATCCACTATGCATGTGGCTTCAGGAACTCCAGGACAAGAGGCAAGGAAACAAGCTTTTGAGCGACTACACAGAACAATATCAAGATCACCAACTTTTTCCCATGGACAAATAATCAGGTCTACAAGCAGAAGAAAGCAAAATTATCTGTGATCAAATTCAACAAAACACAAATATGACATATAAACAAGTAAACAAAAAATGAAAGCAAATAAACTGGCAATTTTTATCATCTGGTTTGACATAATATTATGATACTACTGTTTCTTTACCATGTTTTTTTTTTTTTATTTTACCATCTTTACCATCATAAATGGCATGTGAAAATACAATAATACATAGGAGAAATTTACATACAGATTGAAAAAAAAGCAAGAGAGCTGAAGTCTGAATATGTCAGGAAAATTAAGTAGAATGTTCAGAGAAACAGATTTAATTAGCATAAGATGTGGGTATGGACAGAAACCCACTTCTGAATATAAACTTTAATAAACTAGAAGACAATGTATTAACAAATGCACAAGAAATTGTGTCAACAAATTATTATTATTAGCTGTATGGTGCAAAGAAGCCTGAGGCTTATGTTGCACCAGTGAAAAAAAATAATAACAATAAATAAAATAATTCTGAATTACCCAGAGAGAGAGAGAGAGAGAAAGAAGTAGAAGTGAATCATCAAGAAAAAGAATGATGATGATATCCATCTCAGGACCCTGGGTGTACCAAGCCCATACTCACCAGATGGTGAGCCCCTGGGGTTAATTCTCCTTAGTAATCTGGAAATTGAAATAATATCTGCAGAGCAGTTTCTTATACAGAGCAGTTAAGTTTATAATTGATGGCCATGGAATGTTTAATTAGCAGATAAAGCCCATTTCCACTTTATTGAAGGTACTAATACCCACAAGTGCAGAATTGTACTAAAGTCAATTCTCACACAATTCAGAAAGTCTCACTGTACTCACTTAAAGTCATACTCTTGAGTCATCAGACCAATAATGCTTTATGGAATAATTCCTCAATGGTCTGAATTTTTTGGAACAGGTTCACACAACAGCCTCAAACATTCTATAATTGATGATTACCATTAAGTTTTGGCCTGCCATTCCAGCTCTCTCCAATGGTGTGGATGTTGTTACACAATCACTTTATTGCTAAATTGTGCTGTTCTGCATATCATGATATAATCGCATATCATAACAAAACTATTTCTGACATATTTTAGCAAAGAGAGGATTTATCAGCCTAATTTCTCTATGAATGGTCACCTGATATGAAACCCCCATTTTAGTTTTTCAGACTTTCTGACATATTAGGAACTCAGTGTTATAACCTTAATAACACTGATATCCTAATACACATGATAGCAAGCATAACATACAATATTATCAACATCGAGCCAGATACTTATATGTTAACATGTTATGGACTACAAAGGACAACACATCGAGCAATTTCTTCCTTGATCCTGTTACACCTCAATTAAAGAAAAGACTATCCAAACTCTGGAATCAATGCCACATACTTCTTTTGTGGTAACTTCTACAATTATACTTTTTTTTTTTTTTTTTTGTATAACCACTATCTACATTGTCTCTATATTGTACCTACTAAACATGAATGCTTTCCAACAATTACTTTTCTCTACAAACATATCTGAATAGGAAAATGCAGTTACAAATCATCCTGCATACAAGAAGACTAAAGAAATTGAGTGGTATGCAAACTGAGAGTTATGACTGTTTTGCATATCATTTGGGGGGGGTGTAAAATATTTGTGCTGAAAAATGTAAATAAACATAAGAGAAAATAAAAATTGAATTTTAAATTAATTGTTTTAATTTAAAAATAATTTTAATTTTTATGTTCATTTCGAACTTTAAACAATGCTTATACATCCTTACAATATTCCAAAAGAAAAAAGCACATGTAATATATATGTATAATACAGTAGAACCTGGATAAGAAATTCTGGCATAAAAAGTTTTCCCCTGTACTAGGTTTGGTTTCTTAAGTCCCAATTTCAACTCTATATGTTGTAATGTATTATTTTTCCACTTAAGTTTCCCGGTTAAAAATTTTTCTTGCATAAAAAGTTTGTGATAAAGAATACACAGTATTATTATAATGATGTTTTCCCACTTAATACGTTTTTTAAATATAGAAATTATTTATTTTTAATATTAAACAATATAACCATTTGGTAATCGAACAAGTTAGTGCCAAGCATCATTTTAGTTCATAGTAAACCACCGAAGTAGGTGAAATGGCATAGTTTTTGATATACATGTATCATATTGTGAATGCCTTCACAACGAGTTGCCGTGATATTGCACTACCTCCAATTAGCAATGCTTCGCCAATGGAGAAGACTAATGTTACTTATTCTAGGCGGATACCACCACCCAGAGGTGGTATGAAGGCATTCACAATATGAGATATAATAGAAACGATGCCATGCCATTTCACTTACTTCGATGGTTTACTATGAAGTGAAATGATGCTTGGCACTAACTTGTTCGATCCGTGAATTTTCTATAGTCAGACTTTCAGTGCTAAAACCTTTTTAGTATAAACATTTTGATATAATGGAAGTGACATATTGCAATTATTTTCATCAATATCCATAATTGGATATGTCGACCACATTAAGAGTTAAGTTCTGATGATTGTAAACAGTTCTGAATTGTTTAGTGGATTATGGCTCTGTCTTATTGTAATTGACCTTTTAAGGTGTGTTGAAACTAAAAGGGAGCTCATTTCTCCAACTTGGTAATGAGTTTAACAAACAGAATGTTAAGCAATTAGAAATCCTTAGTTTAAAAAAATGTTTCCCATAGACATAGTAAAATATTTATAAATTCTGAAATAGTACTTAAAAATCATCTTTAACTTATGTATCTTTTCATTTTTATTTGTGTAGTTAATATTTCATATCCTTAAGCCATTTTCCCATGTAAGAAGTTCTAAACCTCCAGTCCCTTGGAAAACTTATTATCCAGGTTCTATAGTATATACGTATAATATAATATCATATGTATAATATATATGTATTCGTTTTTAAAATACTATGATACCAAGTGGCATTTGTATATGTGACAAAAAACAATTTTAATGATTTAGGTCTATCTTTGACCTTTAATACATTAGATAGGCCAGACTACAAACTTTACCATTGAAAATTTTGATAAGTTTCAAAGTAAATATGTCACATTCCTCAAACAGGAAATCTTTTAGCGAGCTCATGAAGTCAATATCCATGGTTAATTGTGCTGTTTCAGCAGTAGCAGGCTATTCTCTTCAAATCAGGTCATCACGCAAGTCAGAAATGACTTTACGTCAGAAAGCATTATTTAAAATAAAATGATATAATTAGGGAAAGCACTTGCTAACTGGCATAGAGAAATTGTCTTCAAAACTTATATTATGATTAACAGAATATCATATTATGACAATCATTTTAGCATACCATGTACAAAAATCAAATGGTTCAACAGTGCACCATGAAGGGCATCTCCACACCATATTTCCAATACTGTACTTCTCAGTTGGATCAATGTAGTCCATATGTGAGTGTTTTCCTGGCTGTCGCCAGACCCGGACCCAGATTCTTCCACCAGACTGCAATAGCTTATGCCCCGATTCATCACTCCACATACCACAATAACATGGAAAGTTTCAACAAGCAGAGCATCATTTTAACTGCAGCTGAACACCAACTTTTATGAACATAGGTAAAATGCCTGCAGCTTAACTAGGAAACCATCCTGATGCAATACCACATATACTGCAATCATGATAAACAGTTTCTTCCGTATGCTTCTGCATGATTTTGTTGCAGTTTTAGTAATGTGTTTGACTATTCTAAGGCCTGTTTATGTAAAAATGCATATTTAGTCACTTTATGACTGAACTTTTGTATTCTATATGATGTTTCATATAATCATCTATCATATAAGTTCTACAATGTGGCAGCCAATACTTATCTGCATTTAAACTTGCAAAATATGCTTTACACAACTTTTCACTTGAAACAGAAAGAGTCATTCTATAATTCTGTCTCATGTGCTACTATAATACTTTATACTTCATCAGAATAACCAATATTTTGCTTAAGTGATTATCCTATAATGGCCCCATATTTTTATTATTAGTGTATACATAATGACAGTAACCTTAAAGTAGGGGAGGTCATGATGAACATACCTGTTAATTGGGAGCTATGACACAAAAAAGCATAACAAAATCAATATACTACTGTGCTAATGAAAAGTAATCCACTATGTTAATGCTAGTGAGCCAAATTTAGTGACATACTAGACTCATTATTTGTATTGCTAAGATAGGTCAAGACACTGTGCTAAGACAGCACTGTACTACATTGCAATGCTATTCTTGGTATTCAAACTGTGGTAACCTAAACATGTCTCAATAAGCATAAAAATAACAATAAAAATTAAACTATAAGGGATTTTTTTTTTTTTGTGATAAGAGTAGGTCTCTAAACCCTTTAGAGTTAGCATTAGTAAAGGCACATGATGCAAGAAAGCAAGCTTATATAGCATCAGCCAAAAAAAAAAAAAAAAAACCCTTCGTTTCACCCATCCACTTGCTCCAAATGTTTGTCTAGTTCTGACTTGAATCTATTTAAACTATCAACTTCTACAACAACAGATGGAAGTTTTTTCCAGCAATCAACCACCTGCTGATTAAAGGCAAACTTCTGCACATGAATCCTACGACTGTCTTTCCTCAATTTGAATTTATGCACCCTCAGGCGATTATTCTGAGCAAGAGGAAGAATCCCATCAGCGCTGAGCATGCTCAAACCGTTCAAGGCTTTATACACCTCAATCAGATCACCTCACAGGTGCCTAGTCTCCAGACACTGTAATTTGCAAAACTTAAGCCTTTCTTCATAAGAGCAACCCTTTGTTCCATTCACTAATCATGTTGCCCTTCTCTGTACTCTTTCCAGCAGCTCTACATTCTTCTTAAAATGAGGCCTCCAGACCTGTATACAGTACTCAAGGTGTAGCCTGACCATTGCCTTATATAAGGGGATAATCACCTCCTTATCCCTGCTAGAAAAATTCCTAGCAGGAATTTTTCTAGCAGGGATAACACACAGTTGATATGTTACTCTGGGGTTACTGCTACCCACATGCAGTACTTTACATTTGTCAATGTTAAACTTCAGTTGCCACCTCTCAGCCCATCGTCTCAACTTTTCTAGATCCTGTTGCAGCAGCATGCTGTCATTAACAACTCTGCTGACCTTGGTATCATCTGCAAACTTGGACATTAAGCTTGATAAACCATCATCAATGTCACTAATAAATACAGAAAACAACAATGGACCCAACATTGAACCTTGGGGTACTCCACTAATAAGCCGACCGGGCTAGCCGAGTGGGTAAAGTACCTGCCCGGCAACCCAAAGGTCGCGGGTTCGATTCCCGCCTCGGGCTTGGATCAAAGTACTGCAAAAACCTTGGGAGGTGCAATATGGCCACAGAAGCCAATGCGCCAATAACTACCAAATCAAAAAAAAAAAAAAAAAAACTCCACTAATAACATTAGTCCACGAAAAGCAGTGTTCATTGATTACCACTCTGTCTTCTCCCACTCAACTATCCCTTTTTCCACAGCAGCAATTTGCCTCCAATGCCACATTGCTCCAATTTGTGCAGCAATCTTCCATGTGCAACATATCAAAAGCCTTTCTAAGATCCAAATATAATATGAAAATTATTCTTTGCATGCAGTTCCTTTGTGACCACATCATAGTATCTAATCAAATTGGTCAGACAAGGCTTCCCCTTAAGAAACCCATGCTTTGTCTGAGCTATAACTGAAGTCTTGTCTAGATAATCCTGCAGTGCTTCTTTAACCAGTGCCTCCATTAATTTCCCTGGAACAGAAGTTAAACTAACTGGTCTGTAATTACTTGTGTCACCCTTTGATCCTCCTTTGTGAATTGGGATCACATTTGCACATCTCCAGTCCATGGATAACTCCCCTGAGTCCAAGGAAGCTCTGATAATTATGGCTAAGAGTTTGCTTACTTCCTTTGCTGCCTCCTTTAATATAACTGGATAGATTCCATCCACCCTGGGTGCCTTTTTTATGTTTATCTTCAACAATTTCTCCTCCACTTTCCTCTAAGTTATTACAAAATCATATAGCTCACTGCCAGAGTTTAATTCACCTCCCTGAATAACTCCTCATGTGTGAATGTATATGCAAGATACTCATTTAGTTTGTTAGCCACCTGAGCAGGATCATCAACAGTTGAACCATCAATATCCAGTGGACCAATCTGATTCATTACCTTCCTTCTAGAGTTTATATAAGTACAGGCAACCCCCATATAACACGGTACTTCTACAACATGGTTTTGCTCTAACACGATTGATAAATTGCGGAAATCCTCTCACAACACGGTACTTCAATGAGGTTTCGCTCTAACACGGTTTGAGAATTGCTGGAAATCTTGCATAACATGGTATTTTTGAGCTTTTGCTGGGAAAACCCTACTATTATGTTAGATGCAAATTTTCAATGTTTCCATTACTTTTGGTGAATCCCTGCTGTTGACTCATTTAGTTATCACCTTTGTGATATTTTTCTGAAGCATATTTCTGGAGGTCACTACCACAAAACAATAAAAACAAATTTGCTGTTTCCAGTTTATTGGTCTTTTCTCTTAGTGTAATCAATTATAAACGGGTAGTAAACTCTATCTTCTTGCATTTGCTATAGTACCGACAGCTGGAATTCTGTGGGTTTTCACATTATTATGGTGAAATGTGTTCCCCCTTCCATGAAATATTCAATCATATAAAAAGCATAAATAAATTTTCAGAATCTCATTACTCCATATCGCATTAATTCATTCCTGGAACTCAAGGTTACCCACAAAATAATTATAAGTGATATTCCGATAAAATTTAACTACATTGATATGGTTTCAAATTTATTCAAAGAATTTTGGCAAGACAGGATAAGCATGATCTTTATTTTACTATTTGCTGGTTTCATTTAATGTCTCATTATCAATGGCTTTAAGTCTATTTCAGCTTTATAAAAAAAAAAAAAAAATCTTATTAAATGTTCAACAATATTACTATCAAATTTTTGTGACAGATGTGAAAAGAATTCTACAAGAATCATGATTTTGGCACTGCAAATATAGTAAGCCCTTGGTAAAACAGTTGTTTCAGCTGCATATGAAACAAATTATTAAGTATTGATTATGAAACAAATTCATTTTGTTTCATAATCAATACTAGAATATGTTTTGAGAAATTATGTATAACAGACAGACTATATTAAAATAATATATAAATAATAATGAAACAAACAATTTATTTAAACACAATTAAACTTACCAGGACATTTTACTTCACAATCTTCTTTTGTTTCAAAATTGTTGCTGTTACCACCACAGCCACTGTATAAAAACTGCTCACACTGATATGTATCTTTATTATAAAACCAACGAATCATTTGCATACGGCACATGCCTACTGCTTGAGGCTGGTCACAAACTGGTACTAAAATGATAATACATTTTAAGTTGTAAATACATCAACGAAAAATTAATTTATATATCTTGGCTTTAAAATACAATATTATTTTGGATTTGGTTACATGCATTGTTAGAAGAGGAGAGAGAGAGAAAAAAAAAAAACACATACCCCTTTTGCATATACATATCCTTCATTCCAAGAATTTTTCATTTACATATATAATAGACCTAACACCTCTTTTAGGTCACATTTCAATGCAATGCCTGAAATAATTTGAAAGTGTTTGTATCTTTGAATTTCATTTCAATCTTTGAGAACACTTCAGTCCCATTAATAACAATGGCTGAAAGTTGGCTATTAAAGCTTAGGCATATGGCAGTAAAAGGTTTTATGGCTGTCTTTCAGTTGCTGTTATTGGAGGGACCAAACAAAACATCCTCAATGACAAAAACTGAATGCAGGGATATGCAAAGTTTAAGTTATTTCAATTACATATTTCAAATCAACTCCACAACCTTTACAATCATAGTATTAAAAAGCAAATGCAGCCCAGTTTTGGGGAATGAAACTTTCTCCAAGCAGGCAGCATCAACTGCCCTTCCTCTATAGGCAGTTGACACTGACAGCTTGGGGGAATTTAAAGGTCAGCTGGATAGGTACCTAGGTGTAGAAGGAATGACACAGGTAGTAATTTTATTTTATTTATTTTTTTGGCTGGTATAACAAAAGCAAAGGGCTTCCTTGCACTTCATGGCTAATAACTATTAAAGGTATATACAACTTTTGTTATATTTAATTGGAAGTTTTAATTCTATAAACCCCTGGGCTACTCATTTAGATTTGATACATTAGTTACAGATTGACATATATTTGCTAATAGAAGCCAATGATTGAGAGTAGTGGTATTGAAACAGCTTTCACAGTGGTGCCTCAGATGCAACAAAATGATGGATTCACCTTTTTGGTTATGACATTTGTTTGAAGGATATCAACAAACAACTTAGGTCAATTAAGGCCACCGTAGCTGAGTGGTCAGGTGCATGGGTGCCTAAGTACACATGCCTTGAGTGATCTGGGTTCAAGCCCGTGACTGCTGAATACGGTGCTGTTTCTTGTATTCTCTGTACCTTGTGAACTCCTCTGACCATGGTCGTCCCGGAGTATAAACAGAAAATTTATTTATTTATTTTAGATAACAGTACTATTTGTAATGTGAGCATAAGCCCAAGCATTTGTGGCTGTACTTCAGATGTGCTTTCTAGTACCATCCTGAAGGTACAAAACATCATGAAAGATGGATATTGAATGCAAAGATGCTTACATCTCTGCATTCAATTTCCAAATTACACTAAAGAATACACTTGATACATTAGTCACAGATTGACATATATTTGCTAATAGAAGCCAATGACAGAGTAATGGTATTGAAACAGCTTTCACAGTGGTGCCTCAGATGAAACAAAATGATGGATTCACCTTTTTGGTTATGACATTTATTTGAAGGATATCAACAAACAACTTAGGTCAACTAGTAGATAACAGTACTATTTGTAATGTGAGCATAAGCTCAAGCATTTGTGGCTGTACTTCAGATGTGCTTTCTGGCTCCTCAAATAGGCCTCTGAGGTTGTGTATATTCATATTACGTTCTTAGCGTTTTTTCACCAACCTTTCATGGAGTAAAATAAAATTAAAATAAAATAAAACAAAACAAATCTTGATAACTATATTTACAATAACCTGTATTTACAAAATATCCATCATCACCATCATCTTCTCCACTTCCACCTGCCCTTCAGCAACAAGTTGTTGCAGTTCTTCAGTTGAAAGTTCTTTTTCATGGGACTGAAGCAACTCTAAGTCTTCTCCCTCCAGTTTCTCAAAACCAACCTGCTTTGTGAGGGAAACACAATGTGCTTTTAATTTAGGAAGCCTCTTTGCAGGATCTAAGCCTTTAAAATCGTGAATAAAATCTGGTAAAAGAGGCTCCAAATACCATGCAAGCAGTCTTGTCACTTTGTTCCAAACCTCCACAATTATGTCAATTGTATTCTTTATGCCTTTAGCCAGCGGGTGGTTGGTTGGTGGAACAGACTTCCATCCCTTGTGGTGGAGGTTGATAGCCTAAATAAGTTTAAAGCTCAGCTGGACAGGTATTTTGAACAAACAGAGGGGTGAAGTGGAAGTGGTTTTTTTTTTTTTTTTTTTTTTTTGGCTGATGCTGCATAAGCTTGCTTTCTTGCATCAAATGCCTCTACTAATGCTGAATCGCTTCCAGAAGTCCATGACTGTTGGTGCAATTTTGCCCTCTGTTTCAACTATCAACATCTTAAAATGCAAGTTTTGTATAATAGTGTTTAAAAGCAGCAATTACTCCTTGGTCATGTGTCTGGATAAGAGATGTTGTGTTAGGGGGTAAAAACAGGATTTTGATGTTTGGTGACAGTTCAGCAAAGGCTGAGCATAACAATTAAAATATCAAAATCTAAATTTTTATTTTTGCAGTAGCTTTGAAACACATCCAGTAGAAGACCAGCAAAGATCTTCCCTGTCATCCGCCCTCTTCTGCTACTCCTAAAGTAAACACCCAGGGTAGACTTTACAATCCCTTATAATGCTCGTGGATTGGCTGAATGATAAACAACAACAGGCTTCAGTTTCAAGTTGGCATTTGCTCCTAACATAACAGTCAATCTATCCTTAGCAGCCACAAAGTCTGGAGCTCATGTTTCCTCTCTTGAGATATATATTTTTGTGATGGCATTTTTTTCCAATATATCCTGTTTCATCAAAGTTGAAAATTTGGTTTAGTGTATAGCTCTCTTCCTCAACTAGTTTTTTTAGTATTAGCGGAAATGCCTTTCATCTGCACTCGCAGCTTCACCTGATAATTTTGCATTACGTTTACAGAAATTATTAAACCAGCCACTACTGGCAGTAAAGCGAGGCACTTCGAGGGTTTTCAGCTTTATTTCTGAGGTGTTCAAATATTGCTAATGCTTTTATCATAAGCAAACTTGTTCCTGATCTCTTCTTTGTTTGATCTTTTTTGGTCCAATTTCTTTGTCTTGATCTAATGGATTCTGTTACTCTTTGAGTTGTTCCTGCTATAAAAGATGCTTTTATTTTCTCTGCTTTCTTACTAATTGTTCCCAGCATTGCCTCATTTAGGCCTGTAGCATACACAAGATCACATTCTTTAATTCCGCTCAAAGTGTTTCGCAATTTCATATTTTTCCTATATTGATATTGCTTTTCTTTTTCTCTCTGAACCTGCAGTATCTTCATCAGCACGCTTCATTTTTATTTGACTCATTTTTAAGTAATAAAGCGCAATTACAGTATAAAAAGAACAAGATGAAGAGGCTCACTTGATATACACAAACAAAGTAGTGTGCATACAAAAAACTCAGTAAACAATGCAGTAAGCATTGCATTCAGATGGGGTGATTCGCAGCATTCGAATGCCATTTCTTGTAAATGCAAAGGTGAACCGTGCATAAGCAAATTCAATTTGTGTTATATGAAACACTGTTCCCCTATTTATAAATTGTGTACGATTGAATTTGTGTAGTTTAAACACATGTTATACAAGGACTGACTATATTCCCCGTTGAATACTTTAATTGATCAGAAAGCAGTAAAAACAAGATTTAGTTAGTTAGAAACAGTATACAGCCACTCCCCGGCTTAAGTAATACTCAACTTATGGAAATTTGACTTTACATAAGTTTTTGCTGGCCAGTGCAAACTTAAAAAAAATCGTGGAAACTTATTTTGCATCCCATTTGTCTGCAGTCTTGTCTAGATGATCCTGCATTGCTTCTTTAACCATTGACTCCATTACTATCCCTAGAACAGAAATTAAACTAACAGGTCTGCAATTACTTGTGTCACCCTTTGATAATCCTTTGTGAATTGGAGGATACATTTGCAAATCTTCAGTTTGTGGGGACCCCCATTATCTATTGTCCCCAAAGGGGACAATATCTCCTACCCTTTGCTCTTAAGTTATTACAAAATCATTTAGCTCCCTGTTAGAGTTTGATAAATTTTTGGCTTCCACTTCCCTACACAATTCCTCATGGTGAGAAGGTAGATACAAAATACTCATTCAGTTTGTCAGCTACCTGAGCAGGATCATCAATATCAAGTAGACAAATCTGATTTACCCCCTTTGTTCTAGAGTTTATATAAGTAAAGAAGTCTGTTGTTTTTCTTTGCATCCTTTTCCAAAGATTTCTTGTAATCTGCCTTTGCTTGCCTAACGTCCTTTTCACTTGATTACAGAATAAGATATTCTGTAATCAAGTGAAATCTACCATAGGCTTCTATGTTGCCTAATAATTTATATGCATTTCATGCATTTTTCTCTTCCAAGAGTCTCATTAGTTCATCTGACATCCATTTAGGCCTAAACCTTGAACAATATTTCTTAGTTGGTATGAAAAGAGTAGTAACTATAAGATTAATTCCTTGAATGCTTCCCATTTAGAATTTGGTGTTAGTAACATCAAATGTTGGTTCCACTGTATAGAATTTAAAAACCGTCTGAGACCACTGTAGTCACCTTCACAAAGGCAAAAACCCTTCCCTTTACCTCTGATGGTAGTTACATTAGCATAGGCATATGATGCAAGAAAGCAAGCTTATTCAGCATCAGCCAAAAAAAAAACAAAAAAACACACCACTCCCATTTCACCCCTCCGTTCGCTCGAAATACCTGTCCAGTTGAGCCTTAAATTTGTTTAGGCTATCAACTTCAACAACAAGTGATGGAAGTCGGTTCCACCAACCAACCACCCGCTGGCCAAAGGCAAATTTCCGCACATCTATCCGACATCCGTCCTTCCTCAATTTGAATTTATGCCCTCTGAGCTGATTATTCTGAGCAAGATGAAGAATCCCATTGGCATTGAGCATGCTCAAACCATTCAAAGCCTTATAAACCTCTATCAGATCACCTCGCCGGTGCCTAGTCTCCAGACTCTGTAATTCGCAAAACTTAAGCCTTTCTTCGTAAGAGCAACCCTTTGTTCCATTCACTAATCTTGTTGCCCTTCTCTGTACCCATTCCAGCAGCTCTACATTTTTCTTGAAATGAGGCCTCCAGACCTGTATACAGTACTCAAGATGTGGCCTAAACATTTTTGAGTAAATTTCAAATCATTACATTGTGACCTAGTCACCTAGTGGTTCCTTTAGTATTAGCATTAGTAGAGAAATATGATGCAAGAAAGCAAGCTTATACAGCATCTGCCAAAAAAAAAAAAAAAAAACCCACTTTCCGATATCATCCATTCATTCACTCCTTTATCTGCAGATTTTGGACAAGTGTGGTGCACACACACACGCACACAAGGTTCTCAAACCCTATAGTGTCCATTAATCAGTTCCTCACAGATAACTTACACAGTTCCATCATTTCTGATCATGTGCACCTGTTTGTGGTGACCACCTTCACAGAAGGTGGTAGTCACAAGGTCATGACCACCTTGCCAAGGCATCTCTCAACAAGACAACACTCCATATTACAGGAGTTCAATGGCATTTGAATGTTCAATGCCTACTCCATCCTTCCATGGCTGCCAAATTCTCCCAATCTCAGTTCAGCTGAACACATGTGGCATGTTGTGGAGCAGGCACTCGGTACCAGGAGCCAGGCAACTAGTGTCCTTGGTCCCTGGTACCATCAAATACACAGGAACTGTGGGGTGTGCTGTGGTTAGCATGGGCCTACATGCCCCTTCCAGCACTTTATGGTCTATGCCATAATGAATCCAGGTTTTTATCCAGTTTCCTAAAATTTTGCATTAAGAACAATTATCTAGTGTTATTCCTAGTGTAAAGCTATCACAATACGCATATATACACATATTACAAAAAAAGGAATAAAATATCAGAAAAAAAATAAAAGTAAAAATAAGAAGTAAATAGTTAACCACATAAATAAAAATGAAACTATAGAAATAAACATTAAAATATATACATATACAACCACTACCCATTTTTTTTCAATAAGCAACTACTGATGGCTACTCATAGGAGGTCACAGTACAGTCAGTCCTCGTATAACACGTGTTTACATTACACGAATTTGATCATACACAATTTATAAATAGGGGAACAATATCTTATATAACACGAACCGAATTCGCTTATGCACGATTCGCCTTTGTGTTTACAAGAAATGGCAGTCGAACGCGGAATCACCCCAACTGAACACAACACGATAGGAATGAAGAGAAGATTCTGAAAATGTATTTATGTTTTATATTAGTGAAGGGGAAACACATTTCACCATAATAACATAAAAACCAACACAATTCCAGCTATCGGTATAATCACAAATGCAATTAGATAGAGTTTACTACCAGTTTATAACAGATTCCACTAGTAGAAACGCAACTGGAAATTGTTTTTATTGTTTTATGGTAGTATCCCCTAGAAATGTGCTTTAGTAAAATGTGAGGTGTTAATAGTGTATCTCAGCCTTTTCGGTGTTGTTTATTCAGTTGCTACACGTGCGCAGCTTTGTTTATGTGTATCAAAGGTGCCACCTCGTTTTGTAATTGTGCTTTATTCCCTAAAAATGAGTAAAATACTTAAAAGGTGTGAAAAGAAAGCGTCCTGGTGAAGACACTGCAGATTCGGAGAGAAAAAAAAAAAAAAAAAAGCAATATCGATAAACAGAGGCGGACTGGATCAAAAATTCTTGCCCGGGATAATTTATAGTGGCCTCATACTATGGTTTATGGACAAAATCACACCGGCCTCTGGCCCATCAGGGTTTCCCCAGTAAGCCTTATGGCCAGTCTGCCACTGTCGATAGCGAAAAAATATGAAACTGAAACGCTTTGAGCGAAATGAAAGACCATGTGATATTGCATGTGCTACAGCCCTAAATGAGGCAATGTCGAGAATTACAAAGAATGCAGAGAAAATAAAAACAACTTTCATAGCAGGAACAACTCAAAGTGTAATTAAAATCCATTAGATTAAGACACAAAGAATTGGAAGAGATGCAATGGCTGTCAACTGTTTGGATAGAAAATAAAAAAAAAAAACAAGTTTGCTTACGATAGAAGCAAAAGCAATATTTTATTACGTAAAAATATTTTATTAAAATATTAATGGTAATAAAATACGTATTTTATTACCATTATTTATCGTGTTTGGTAATGTTTTGGTTACAAATGTGTGTTCAATCTTGGGTGGTCGGCACCTAACCCTATTTTTCCCATAGGGCCTGTTGTTTATATTGCACGAGGGTTTCTAGGAACACAACTATCGTGCTATACAAGGAGTGACTGTATTTCTTTCTTGAGCTGTAATGTTTCACTTCTGGCAACTTGATGAAAGGGCTACAGGAAGGCACATACATAGCTACCTTCCTACTAACAGGTTATATCATAAAACGATGAGGCATAGACACTGGGTCTGTAACCAAATTGGTACCAGAGCTGAGCTTAGGAGATGCATGGTAGCCTTTGACCCTTCAAGTAAGATCCAGTTCTTGCTCCTGGTCTTTGCAATCACGAGTCAAGCATCATCAGGGGATACAGGCAAATGGAACCATTAATGTTCTGGATTCTGCATTTGAGAGGGAGAAATTTAAAAAAAAAAAAAATTTTTTTTGGTCCTTTCTTTCCCATGTTTTTTGAATTATCTTATAGGTACTAAAAAGAGTGCTGGAACTTAATATGTAATACCTTGGCAAGGTGCCATGGGGTAAAATTTGTTTACATTCTATTTTCTTTTTAAACTCCCATGTGGATAGCCACATAAGGTCAAAGGAGTTTACAAGATAAAGAATACAAGAACATTTTAGTATTTAGCAGTTATTTTGCTGTTTACAATGTTCTACGCACAGTTGACTCAAATGAATACTATTGTTCCTTGCACTGACCACTCAGCTACATCAGGTTTCAAAACATTGCATACCTAGAAGAAATTGATACGTTCTAGAAGAACTCACAAGTTCAAGGATTTAGGTGTCCTATTCAGATCTGACCTTGATCCCTCTTCCCATGTTGGTCATATAATATCTCACACTAAGTTTCTTGGATTAATCAAGTGTTCTTCCTCTATTTTCAAGAGTGACAAATTTATAATTCTTCTCTACAAGCAGCTTTTACTTCCCATTTGATTAATTTAAGCCAAATTAAATTCATAAAAATTCCTTCCACCCTGATAAGATTTTCTGCATGGTGTTTCACACTAACAACTTCATTACTACATTTTGGTGGGAGTCACTTACTTTATATCAGTCCACAACAGGAATATCTTTCTCACAAACTTGAGAGAATTCAAATTAGATTCATTAAATTCTTATGCTATCGAAATCACATTGTCTTTCACCATCAAAATTATGAAGCTCTTTGTGGTCGCTTCAAAATCATTCTTCTTCACTCTAGATGACAACTCCATGAGTCTCTTTTTGTCTACAATATCATAAACTTTGTTATCGATTCTCCATCTCTTCTTTTGAACAAATACCATTTTGCTATACCCTGTTTGAATTCTCGTTATAAAATCAATTTCTCACTGCCTGTTCCTCATATTCATTGCTTACTTGGTTGTCCTCTGTTTAGATTCCTTCAGGTAATGAATACCTACAATACTGATTTTACTCTTAATCCATCTATCTATAAGAATTTGCTCCTTACTGTTTTCTTAATGTAAATTTTGTATATATTTACATTCTAGTTTTGTATTTTCTGTAACTCCTAGCGTTCTCACCTTTATTTAGAGTCTGTGTGCCCTGTGTGTGAGAAACATGTATATATAAATGAATTGCATGTGGGCAAATGTGCTCTAATTGTTATTATCAGTTGGTATATAATTTATTTGAGAGCACTTATATTAAAAGCCTGTCTGATATTAAAATTTAGTTGGAATTTAGAACTCAAGGACTGGGTTATGTTTTATAGAGAGCTACTTAATGGCATGAGTGCGGCTAATACTTATTTTCTAACAAACAAGATTTTGTGTTTCAGTAAAGTATAGCATGTATATATTATTACTAATTGCTTACTGCCTACACTGATACTTTTTTTACTGTAAGGAACAGTAAAGACCAAATCTTCACTGCCCTATTAATGACAGTATATAATTTGAGCTTGCATGTCCAAGAAGAACTAGTCTTCAGTTATAGAGTATACGATATGTTAACTTTCTTATTCTTTTCCCACTGTCATTTACAGACAGTGGTAATGGTATCATAACCATTATTACAATTAGAGCAAGAGGTAGCTCTGGTACATATTATACACTACTTTCCACACTAATTTTTGCATTTTGGTTTTGCACTAAGGGACTAAGGCATCAGTATATGGTTCATATAATTCTACTGGCTGATAAACTCAAATGGGTTGTATTCCTGGGGTGAGGAATGCAACCCATGCCCGAGAATGACTAACTTGGCCACAGTGTGAAAACTTAAATTCCTTCCACCTTGATACAATTTGAACTCAGACCTTTCTGCATGGTGTTTCACACTAACAACTTCATTACTACATTTTGGTGGGAGTCACTTACTTTATATCAGTTCACAACTTAAAAGAAAAATATTTTAATGAGAAGGGCAAAAAAAAATTTAGTGTATGAAATTATGTGGTAATTATCATATTCACCTGCCTCGCCATCCTTTTCTTTCTTTTCTTTCTTCTGCTTTTCCCCTCCTTCCCACCTTGTTCTGCCTTACCAGGTTTTTTTTTTTTTTTTTTTTTGTTAGTTGTTGGCGCATTGGCTTCTGTGGCCATAATGCACCTCCCAAAGTTTTTTGCATTTTTACTCTGATCCAAGCCCAAGGCGAGATTCAAACCCGCGACCTTTGGGTTGCCAGGCAGGACTTTACCCACTTGGCTAGCCCGGTCGGCTTATCTTCTCTTACTTTCCATCATTTTATTATCTTCCTCCCATTTCTCTGCCACTCCACAGTATAATTACAAGTTTATGCAATGGCGACATTTAAGATTAGAATTCCTGACTACAAGAAATGATATCATTTCAAGAAAAAAAGTAATATTAAATTTATTTGACAATATGTATTTAAAATACAAGAAAACAGTATTTATTATAGAAATTTGATTCTTACCTGGTTGCTCACACTCATTCCGGCATTTCTCTAAGGATATAAAATTATTATCATTGCCACCACATCCACTATATATAAATGGCTCACATCGATGGCTACTTTGGTTGAAAAAGAAATGAGTGTTAAACCCACGGCAGGTTCCCGTATCCAGAAGTTGAGTGCACTTCCCTGAAAAACATGTTATAAAACTGTTCATGAATAATTTATAATAAATCTCATTTGTGATTCAACTGATGAGGTCGTACATATAAATTGCAATTTTATCAGACAAATTAAGTGAAAGATGATATAATCACACAATGCATAGTGACAAAACTAATTAAAAATTTACCTTGAAAGTCTAAAAATGTAAAGGATTTACGAGTATCACTGTTTATAATGGTCCTGCTCATTCTTTCTTGGTATGTTATAGCATGTTTCTGTCAGTTTCAAATAATTTCTGCATGGCTTTTTAAAATTTTATTGGAATATAAGCATAAATATTTTGTACTCAAATGAAATGAAGCATATTACATTTCTCTATCAAAACACTGGAGGATGCAGTTAGAATTTATCATCCTTACCACTAGTTCCATAAGGCGTATACTGTATCTCTGAAATGTCCCCACCCCCAGCAATCTGAGAACAACCTGATATTAAAATTGAATGCCCTACAAAAAGCATATTAAAATAATACTGAAATAGTTTTAACATAAAACCATATTAGAAATGTCTGGGAACAATGTTCACAACACAGGTAAAACCTGGTCTGCTACCTAGTATACCTGTTTATTTTTCATTTTTCCAATTCTAATATCCTAAAATGGCATACTTAAAAATCAGCAGTAACCCACAAACAGGTTAGTAACAGTAAAAATGTACAAAAATTAAAATCTCAGTAAAAAGAAACAAATAAAAAAGAAAATGCATTTTTGTGTGTGTGTGTGTGTGTGTGTGTGTGTGTGTGTGTGTGTGTGTGTGTGTGTGTGTGTCATTTTTAAAAATCGAAAAATTTTTTACAGCTTGTCCAATAAAATATGAGTGCATGAGGCTCAGTCAGAGAGGGTTAAAAGCACTAAAACGTGAATGGCAGACAGTCATAAAATACTGACATATAGTAAACATACGTGTGATGGTTAAAATGATGTCACACTGCTTGCACACATGTGGATCAGAAGAAAAGAATTTTTTTTTTTTTTTTTTTTTATGTAAACCCTAAACACGAGAGGTATTAGAACCTATAGTACTTAGTACCGTGCTTGGGTTGGAGGTTGAGAAGATGAAAGAAGATATTTGTTGACATTGGACTTGAACTTCTGTAGATTGTAATTTTCAGGAAATACATATGAAGGAAGGTTGTTCCAGAAAACGGCAGTTGAATGAATAAATGAGGAAGATGAAAAGTTGGTTCTGTGAGTTTGAAGTTGGACAGTAAATGGATGTTGGCTGGTGGCAGCACGTGTTCGGACTGTTTTGAAAGAGAGAGTGGGAATTATAGAATCCAATTCAGAAGAACAGTGCCCATGGAAGTATCTGTAGAAGAGGCATGCAGCAGAAACAGTACATCTATGAGACAGCGAGATTAATGGGTTCTAAAAAGATTTAGAACCCATTACAACAAAGATGAAAAAGTTTAAAGAAACAGGTTCCGTCAATGATTAACCATGAGTTGGAAGGCCAAGTTAATAGTGATAGTTATTTGGAAATGCTGCCGAATTACTTTAATCCTGAACTAACATGTTTAGAACTTATAGGTGATAGTGTTTCAGCAAGATGGTGCACCTTGTCACTTTGCTCTTAGTGTTAGGCAGTTTCTAAACAAAAGTTTTCCTAAAATGGATTGGAAGATGTGGACAGATGGATTGGAAGAGGTGGACCGATCTTTTGGTCACCAAGTTCACCAGATTTGAACCCATTGGATTTTTTTTTTTTTTTTTTCTCTCTCTATGGGGACATGTTAAGATTATTGTTTATTCAACAAAATCTCACTCCTTTGATGATCTTCAGACTAAGATAACTAATGTGATTCAGGGTATTACTGAAAATTAACTGCAAAATGAATTTGTATTTCAGAATCTTATCTCAGTTTGTATAAGTAATGATGGTGGACATGTTGAGAATTAACAATCACAAGAATAAATGTATGTAAAACTACTAAATTCTTTCCCTTTCCCTTTTTATAGATTGATTTTATCATGCATAAAACGGAAGTTATGAAAATTTAAAACTGCACAAGGGCTTTATAATGACCCTATATATGTTAGGAGGAATTGTCATGAAGGTAAATTCAGCATGTGAAAGATGGTTATTGTTGTTATTTGGTTTTTAGGAGCATTAGCAACTAAGGCCACATTGCTCCAGGGATATGCGGTGGTCATTTCCTGACCTTTCTGCATCCTCCGTATTCGGTGGTCATGGGTTCGAACCCCGGTCTGATTAAGAAGTGTGTGCTACACTGCTGCTCCTGCCCACCTGGCTACGGAGGTGCCAGTGAAAGATGGTGAAAGATATCATCTGTAAAATGTAATGGCAACTGACAATGCATATTTGGCAACAAGGATGTCCAATCAAGGATTGGTCCTTGAGGTTGTCACAGACATTCTCTCAGATATGCCAGACAAGCTTTACTTGCTACCTAGGAGTCTAAAACGCTGATGGAACTGATATTCGGGTGACACTCAAGTCAAGTGGACCCAATTTCGGCGAAGTCCGGATGGTCTGTGACAGCCAAATCCTCTGCTTGCAAATTCATGATGGTGGGACTGTTAGTAATCCTGGGAATAACTTCCATGCACAAGTACATGGTGGGTTACCACCCAGGTGTGAGCCAACGTAAGCAGGGGTCGAGGTGTGGCGCCCACATCACATGGAGGAACGCCGCCCCTCTATGTTACCAGGCAGTACTAGGTGGTAGACGACTCATCAACCGGTGCAATACCACCACTTTGCTTATTGGAGGCTTGAAGTGGTGCAACCCATGTTTAGTCTCTAGAGCTAAGTTCCAGTCAACCCTTCCCTTTCTCTTCCATCATGCAGTATGATTGATGACTTTTGAGGTTATGATGAACGTCGTGGCGAGATCCAATATTCCTTACATTTCGAGGGTACAGCTCTAAAACGGTGTTCGCAGGCCGGCTGCTAGTTAGTACACCGGACCGAACCTATTGGTAAGGAGGCTTCCGGATCAGCTAGTGTATAATCTTGCTACCTCTACTCTGCCAGATAGTGACTGGAGGGAGTCCAAGTAGTGTGTATGCGGGGAGCATTGTCGAGGCCACGTTATGTCAAGGATCTGGGTATATTCTTACCACGTGTACGCCATATCCAAACATTTTCATTACTTCATACAGCATGTCCTACCCACTTTTTCTTACTATTGAATACACCATGAATTGTCAAACTAATAGAGCAAGCTTATCTGCGAAAGGATCTAAACCTCCCAAGCACTTCCTAATTCATTTCACAAATATACGTGGTCTCAATTCTAATCTCAACGATGTCCATTTCCACTTGCAGTCTGCCAAACCTCATGTACT
The DNA here is from genome assembly GCF_048544385.1 of Mastigoproctus giganteus. Classification (NCBI taxonomy): domain Eukaryota; kingdom Metazoa; phylum Arthropoda; class Arachnida; order Uropygi; family Thelyphonidae; genus Mastigoproctus; species Mastigoproctus giganteus. The sequence goes on from NC_143577.1 coordinate 174,643,174, forward strand.
TTTTCCTGACAGAATCTCAGTTATCGGTTGATTCAACTGCTGCTCATCTCAGATGCCCAAATTATTCGCTGTATGATTCCTTTCGCCTCAAAGGTGGTACTTGTGCATATGTCAATTCCGATATTCCCTGTCACAGACTTGGCAATTTGGAATCTTCTCTCTTTGATCTTCTCTGGCTTAAAATCTCTATCTCATGGTGTCAAATTCATCTGTTGTCTCTACCCTTCTCCCAACTCCACTAATCACTTGGAGCTCTTTGACTTCCTCTCTTTGCAACTTGACTTTCTCCAGTCCAACTTTCCTAACAGTGAGGTAATTTTCCTTGGTGATTTTAATGTTCACAACTCCAGCTGGCTTCCGTTTTCTAGTCACACCGACCCAGCAGGTCGAGTTGCTGAGGCTTTTGCAATTACTAATGACCTAGCACAGATTGTTCATTTACCTACAAGAATACAGGACAATCCTAATCATACAGCCAATATGCTTGATCTTTTTCTCACAAACAACCCTTCTAGGTACACGGTCGAAGTGAGAGGTCCTTTAGGCACTTCAGATCACAAGTTGGTGATTGTCTCTTCTCCAATGGAACCTTTATCTCATGGCTATTCCCAACCTCATGTTGTTTGGCATTCAAGAATGCAAAATGGGATGACCTGCGAGACTTCTTTTCTTCTTTTCCTTGGTCGGATTACTGTTTCAAAACTTTTGATGTCAACGTTTGCTCAGATCATGTCAGTGAAATTATTCTTGCAGGAATGGAATCCTTTATCCCACACTCCACCTAAAAATCTCGTCCTTTATCTAAACCTTGGTTTTCCAATAAATGTGATAAGGCTGTTCAAGAGAAGAATGTTGCATATCGTAATTGGCTTGTTTCTAATTCTTCAGTTTCATTTTCTGCCTACACCAAAGCTCGCAACAATTGTAAAGCAGTTATTAATCAGTCCAAACTAGAGTTTGAACAGGCTAAGAGTAGAAAACTTGTTTCTTGCCCTAATGGTAGCCGAGCATTCTGGTCTCTTGCTAAAGCTATTGGCCGCAACTTTTGCCCATCTCTGCTCCCACCTCTGTCCAAACCAGATGGTTCTGTTGTCACTTAAGCCAATGATAAAGCTGACCTGCTAGCATCCCATTTTTCTTCCAGCTCATGTATTAATGATCTTGTTAAAACACCTCCCACCATTCCCAACATGCTCCATTCAATGCCTCCTGTGGTCTTCCGTCAAAAGTATGTCAGAAGGATTTTGATGAATCTTGATGCTAAGAAAGCTCCACTGATGGTATTTCTCCACTTGTTCTCAAAACCTGTGCTCCTGAACTTACTCCTATTCTTTGCTGCCTTTTCTCACTTTCCTATTCCAAAGGTGTTTTTCCTTTTGCTTGGAAATTTGCTCATATCCACCCAGTTTCTAAAAAGGGTGACAAATCCCTCCCATCCAATTATCGTCCCATTGCAATTACTTCTACTCTTTCTAAAGTAATGGAGAAATCAATTAACTGCCAACTCTTAAACTATCTAGAAACCTTTCTGGTCAACGATCACCAGTATGGATTCCGTCAGTGTCGATCCACTGGTGATATTCTGGCTTATGTTACCCATTTATGGACTAATTCAATGGAAAGGTTCGGTGAAACACAAGTAGTTGCTCTTGACATCTCAAAGGCTTTTGATCGTGTTTGGCATAAAGGTCTTCTAAACAAGCTTCCATCTTATTGTTTGCCAACTGTTTTTAGTAATTGGTTATCCAGTTTTCTCTCTGATCGCTCACTGAGGGTGATGGTAGATGGCTCTCTGTCTTCTAACTTCTCCACTAATGCCGGTTTCCCCAAGGTTCAGTTCTTTACACCACTCTTTTCCTCTTGTATGTTAATGACCGTCTTCCATTGACTGGCAATCCTATCCATAGTTTTGCCGATGATAGCACATTACATTCCACTTTCCATTTTGAGAAATCTTGTCCTGCTCAATCAGCTTCAACTTCTCGAAAATCTGCTACCAATTCCTTAAATGCCAATCTTCAGGTAATTCTCCAGTGGGGCAAAGACAACTTAGTTGATTTCAACCCTTCTAAAACTCAGTCTTGTCTTATATCTCACAAAAAGGATTCTTCTGATCCTATGCTTATCTTTAGGGACACTCCGATTTCTAGGCAAAATGATATATCTCTTTTGGGGATTACCCTGACTTCTAATCTCTCTTGGCACAAGCACATTACAAATATTGCTTCCTCTGCATCTAAAAAACTTGGTTTTCTCTTTCGCTCTCGGCATTACTTTTCTTCCAAACAGCTGCTCACTCTGTATAAATCGCAAATCCGCCCTGCCATGGAATTTTGTTCTCACATCTGGGGTGTGCCCCCAAAACCTCTCAGGCTTCTTGATTCCATTCAGAAGAGGGCAGTTAGGTTAATTAATGATTCATCTCTAACAGAGTCTCTCCACTCGCTGTCTCATAGACGTACTGTTTCTGCTACATGCCTCTTCTACAGATACTTCCATGGGCACTGTTCTTCTGAATTGGCCTCTATAATTCCCGCTCTCTCTTTCAAAACAGTCCGAACATGTGCTACCACCAGCCAACATCCAATTACTGTCCAACTTCAAACTCACAGAACCAACTTTTCATCTTCCTCATTTATTCATTCAACTGCCGTTTTCTGGAACAACCTTCCTTCATACGTATTTCCTGAAAATTACAATCTACAGAAGTTTAAGTCCAATGTCAACAAATATCTTCTTTCGTCTTCAACCTCCAACCCAAGCACGGTATTAAGTACTATAGGTTCTAATACCTCTCGTGTTTGGGGTTCACATAAAAAAAAAATCAATAGTCTAGACTGCAAAGCATAAATGAAATATGGCGATGCAAGTGTGTGCACAATTAAATGTGGGTAATCCATCTCCATAAAAATATCATGGCTGGGATGCTGTGTACGAACTGTTCACAATATGCACCAATACCAATGTGTAGCCAGGGGAGATGGGAATGAGCCATGGACTGCTGAGCAATGATTCAATCTAATATGGTCTGATGAGTCATCCTTCACTTCACACTGCAAATTATGTGTGCATGGGTGATGTCAAGAATTCAGTCAGTTGGTTTGAGACAGGTGTCAAAATGTAATGGCAACTGACAATGCACATTTGGCAATAGGGATACCCAATCATTAATTATTATCCAACGTTACAACCTTACAGGGCCCCATACTGTCAAGTAGTGGTCTGAACATCACAAATACAAATTTTCTCATTTCTCCCATGGCCCTCCCAGCCACCCAATATTAATGCAATAGAATATACAAGGGAGTTTCTGGAATGGAACTTAGGATAGCAGTACCTGCCACCAGTGGTGCCAGATTCCTACAAGACAGTCTCACAGATTCTGTGCCATGTTATATCAGCAAAATCCTGTCCACTCACAGTGACAATGCCATTTTGAACAACGTTGGGAATCAAGCAATAATACATCTGCTGGGATCTCTCTGAAGCACAAAATTTATGATTTAAATGAATTACACTTCATTAAAAATAGGATTTTTAGGGTTTAATACTTGCCTTCACAATTAACTTTTTCATGTTTCTTATTTATAAAACTAACAGCACAGTTATTACATGGATCAGCTACACATATTGCATCAGGATGTTGGGGACAATATGCCAAAAGACACTCATCTTTACAAACTTTAGGTGTGATTTTGGAATCCTGGCAAACTGCAAAACAAATAAATTAGAAATCTTCATGAAGTACAAAAAACATTTAAACATGAAACATCAAATAAATCAAATGTAAGGCCATCATTTATAGTCTTAGAATATAATTATGAAGTAAATAATGAATAACCCCATGACTCCCTCCCCCCCCATGCAGCAGGTTACACTTTATTTATGTGGTCCTCACGGTTTTGAAAGGTCTTGATTTTATTTTTATGTAGGAATATTTTGGAAAAACAATTTATATATTAGGGCCCTAATAAATGGAAGAAACAGTAATAGATAAAATATAAATTAAAAATTTTAAATGGTCATACTTTAACATTATAGAAAATATGAACAAATGTATAGTTTTTCTTTTGGATTTCTATTATCACATACAAGAAATTTCCCAAGACTGTTAAATAACATGCATATCATGCAAATTAAATAACAAGAAGGTCCCAATGCAGTTTGCCACAAAATGAGTTGCTGTTGCTCTTCACTGCACCAAGGGATCCATAATAAGAATTTGATCTTAAATATACTGCAAATACTCAAGTATAAGTCATGAAATTTTGGACCTTTTCAAAATCAAAAAAGTACAGGGTAATAACTTTATATGTGGGTCATGTCGAGTTTTCAAGTATGGGGAAAATTTATATTAATAGTATTAGCCATGGGGTGCAAGGAACCCGCAGGCTTTCGTTGCACCAGCTGAAACAAAATTAATTTAAAAATAATAATAAAAAAATAATAAAATAAACCACATATTACTAAAATTATTTTTAAGTAATTTTTTAATGTTACCAGGAAAATTTTATCTTGTTCTCATTTTTTTCTTTATGGAGTGAGTGCAATGTATTGATTATAGCATATCTAATTGATATTAATTTTTATTGCTCAGTGTTACAAACAATTTCAAACTGCTTAATCATTTAATATTAAGGTAAGTAATAAACAGTATCTTTTAAAAAATATATTAATATAAATATTCCATTCATTTACTACCAAAAAAGGTTTTGGATCAAGCAGGTTTGTACATCCTTACCCATTTTGTTATTACAAAATATAAGAAACTGGGCTGCATCAGCTATGCCCTTCTTCTTCTTCTTTGGTCCTTAGCTGGCAGCTGGGGGAGGCGGTTGGCCACGCAACCAGTATGCTGCTGTAGGTGCCGCAGGGTTTCGGACTTGCTCTGTGATGTTCTTCCATACCTTACGATCCATGGCTTCAGTCCTGGCCTGGTTAAGGTCGAGACGTTGGCTCTTCAAGTCATCTTCCACTTGCTTGGCCCACGTTTTCCTAGGCGCGGTCCGTTGGATGCTCCATTGGGTGGGTCGTTGTCTCCAAAGGAGTGTGGATGGTATTCTGTTCGTGCCCATTCTACATACGTGGCCAAACCATCTGAGCCTTCGCTTCTGGATTTGGTCGGCAATGGTTGGTTGCTGTTGGCATCTGGCGCGGATGGTATCATTAGTGATGCGGTCGCGAAGAGAGATGCCCAAGATCTGCCGCAGGCATCGCATTTGGAATACCTCAAGTTTGTTCAAATCTAACTTGAGACAAATCCATGTTTCCGATCCGTAAAGAAGAATGGGCAGGATCAAAGTCCAGAAGAGTCGGATTTTAGTCTTTGTGGAAATGTTGGTCCTCTTCCACAGACACCATTTGAGCGAGGCGAACGCAGTGGCCGCCTGTCCAATTCTGCTGTGGATTTCCATGGTGGATGCAACTTTCTTCTCCTGGACCAGCGACCCAAGGTATTTAAAGTCCTGCACTTGCTCGATCTGGACGCCTTCGAGATAGATGGTGGCTTGCGACCCATCTGTTGTCAGGGCCTTTGTCTTACCAGCATTGATCTTCAAACCGTATGGCCGGGCAATGCGGGCAATGTCGTAGAGGATGTCCGTGGCTTCAGCGTCGTTATCGGCAAGGATAGCACTATCATCAGCAAACATCAGGTCAGTCACATAGCGATCCTTGTCATATTGTATGCCCTGTCTGTTTCTGAATGCTTGCCTCATAATGGCGTCGACCACGATGTTGAAAAGCAACGGGGAGGCTACATCCCCTTGGCGGACTCCAGTTTGGATGGTAAATTCCTCAGATAAATGCCCTTAAAGCACATTTTCTAATATTGACTTATACATGAATCAATATATTTTCTGACTTCAAGGCCCAAAACTTATACTTCAAATAACTTGTACTCTAGTATCTGCAGTAATTTTCTTATGGCCTACACCAAAACTTACCTAATCCAGATGACTTTTGATCAAGGATTGTGCCTAAAGGAAATAAAAAAAAACTGTATTAAGTTGATATTTTTGTGATATTTAAATTTTAATTATTAAAACTGCAATTACTATTTATAATAAGTTAAAAAAAAAAAAAAAAAAAAACTTTACATTTATTTTATTTTTTATGTAAACCCCAAACACGAGAGGTATTAGAACCTACAGTACTTAGTACCGTGCTTGGGTTGGAGGTTGAGAAGACAAAAGAAGATATTTGTTGACATTGGACTTGAACTTCTGTAGACTGTAATTTTCAGGAAATACGTATGAAGGAAGGTTGTTCCAGAAAACGGCAGTTGAAGGAATAAACAAGGAAGATGAAAAGTTGGTTCTGTGAACTGTTTGAAGTTGGACAGTAAATGGATGTTGGCTGGTGGCGGCACATGTTCGGACCGTTTTGAAAGAGAGCAGGAATTATAGAAGCCAATTCAGAAGAACAGTGCCCATGGAAGTATCTGTAGAAGAGGCATGCAGCAGAAACAGTACGTCTATGAGAGAGCGAGCAGAGAGACTCTGTTAGAGATGAATCATTAATTAACCTAACTGCCCTCTTCTGAATGGAATCAAGAAGACAGAGGTTTTGGGGGCACCACCCCAGATGTGGGAACAATATTCCAGAGCAGGGCAGATTTGCAATTTATACAGAGTGAGCAGCTGTTTGGAAGAAAAGTAACACCGAGAGCGAAAGAGAAAACCACGTTTTTTTTAGATGCGGAGGAAGCAATATTTGTAATGTGCTTGTGCCAAGAGAGATTAGAAGTCAGGGTAATCCCCAAAAGAGATATATCATTTTGCCTAGAAATCGGAGTGTCCCTAAAGATAAGCATAGGAGCAGAAGAATCCTTTTTGTGAGATATAAGACAAGACTGAGTTTTAGAAGGGTTGAAATCAACTAAGTTGTCTTTGCCCCACTGGAGAATTACCTGAAGATTGGCATTTAAGGAATTGGTAGCAGATTTTCGAGAAGTTGAAGCTGATTGAGCAGGACAAGGTTTCTCAAAATGGAAAGTGGAATGTAATGTGCTATCATCGGCAAAACTATGGATAGGATTTCCAGTCAATGGAAGAAGGTCATTAATATACAAGAGGAAAAGAGTGGGGGAAAGAACTGAACCTTGGGGGACGCCGGCATTAGTGGAGAAGTTAGAAGACAGAGAGCCATCTACCATCACCCTCAGAGAGCGATCACAGAGAAAACTGGATAACCAATTACTAAAAACAGTTGGCAAACCATAAGATGGAAGCCTGTTTAGAAGACCTTTATGCCAAACACGATCGAAAGCCTTTGAGATGTCAAGAGCAACTACTTGTGTTTCCCCGAACTTTTCCACTGAATTAGTCCATAAATGGGTAACATAAGCAAGAATATCACCAGTGGATCGACACTGACGGAATCCATACTGGCGATCGTTGATCAGACGGAAGGTTTCTAGGTAGTTTAAGAGTTGGCGGTTAATTGATTTCTCCATTACTTTAGAAAGAGTAGAAGTAATTGCAATGGGACGATAATTGGATGGGAGGAATTTGTCACCCTTTTTAGGAACTGGCTGGATATGAGCAAATTTCCAAGCAGAAGGACTAAAAAATTTGGAATAAAAAAGTGAAAAAAGGCGGCAAAGAATAGGAGTAAGTTCAGGAGCACACGTTTTGAGAACAAGTGGAGAAATACCATCGGGACCTGGAGCTTTCTTAGCATCAAGATTCGTCAAAATCCTTCTGACATCCTTTTGACGGAAGACCACAGGAGGCACTGAATGGAACGTGTTGGGAATAGTGGGAGGTGTTTTCCCAAGATCATTAATACATGAGCTGGAAGAAAAATGGGATGCTAGCAGGTCAGCTTTATCCTTGGCTGAAGTGGCAACAGAACCATCTGGTTTGGACAGAGGTGGGAGCAGACATGGGCTAAAGTTGCGGCCAATAGCTTTGGCAAGAGACCAAAATGCTTGGCTACCATTAGGGCAAGAATCAAGTTTTCTACTCTTAGCCTGTTCAAACTCTAGTTTGGACTGATTAATAACTGCTTTACAATTGTTGTGAGCTTTGGCGTAGGCAGAAAAAGAAACTGGAGAATTTGAAACAAGCCAATTACGATATGCAACATTCTTCTCTTGAACAGCCTTAGCACATTTATTGGAAAACCAAGGTTTAGATAAAGGACGAGATTTTAAAGTGGAGTGTGGGATAAAGGATTCCATTCCTGCAAGAATAATTTCACTGACACGATCTGAGCAAACGTTAACATCAGAAGATTTGAAACAGTAATCGAACCAAGGAAAAGAAGAAAAGAAGTCTCGCAGGTCATCCCATTTTGCATTCTTGTAATGCCAAACAACACGAGGTTGGGAATAGACATGAGATAAAGGCTCTATTGGAGAAGAGACAATCACCAAGTTGTGATCTGAAGTGTCTAAAGGACCTCTCACTTCGACCGTGTACTTGGAAGGGTTGTTTTTGAGAAAAAGATCAAGCGTATTGTCTGTATGATTAGGATTATCCGGTATTCTTGTAGGTAAATGAACAATCTGTGCAAGGTCATTAGTAATTGCAAAAGCCTCAGCATCTCGACCAGCTGGGTCGGTGTGACTAGAAAACTGAAGCCAGCTGGAGTTGTGAACATTAAAATCACCAAGGAAAATTACCTCACTGTTAGGAAAGTTGGACTGGAGAAAGTCAAGTTGCAAAGAGAGGAAGTCAAAGAGCTCCAAGTGATTAGTGGAATTGGGAGAACAGTAGAGACAACAGATGAATTTGACGCAATGAGGTAGAGAGATTTTAAGCCAGAGAAGATCAAAGAGAGGAGATTCCAAATTGCCAAGTCTCTGACAGGGAATATCAGAACAGACATATGCACAAGTCCCACCTTTGAGGCGAAAGGAATCATACAGCAAATAATTTGGGCATCTCAGATGAGCAGTAGTTGAATCAACCGATAACTGAGATTCTGTCAGAAAAAAAGTACATGGGGTTTGGCAGACTGCAAGTGGAAATGGATATCGTTGAGATTAGAATTGAGACCACATATATTTGTGAAATGAATTAGGAAGTGCTTGGGAGGTTTAGATCTTTTCGCAGATAAGCTTGTTCTATTAGTTTGACAATTCATGGTGTATTCAATAGTAAGAAAAAGTGGGTGGGATATGCTGTATGAAGTAATGAAATTTTTGGATATGGCGTACATGTGGTAAGAATATACCCAGCTCCTTGACATAACATGGCCTCTACAATGTTCCCCGCATACACACTACTCTGACTCCCTCCATTCACTATCTGGCAGAGTAGAGGTAACAAGATTATACACTAGCTGATCCAGAAGCCTCCTAGAGAGTTACCAATAGGTTTTGTCTGGTGTACTAACTAGCGGCCGGCCTGCAAACACTTTTTTAGAGCTGTACTCTTGAAATGTAAGGAATATTGGATCTCGCCACGATGTTCATCATAACCTCAAAAGTCAATCATTCTGCATGATGGAAGAGATAGGGAATGGTTGACCGGAACTTAGCTCTAGAGACTAAACATGGGTTCCACCACTTCAAGCCTCCAATAAGCAAAGTGGTGGTATTGCACCGGTTGATGAATCGTCTACCACCTAGTACTGCCTGGTAACATAGAGCAGCGGTGTTCCTCCATGTGATGTGGGCGCCACACCTCGACCCCTGCTTACGTTGGTTCACACCTGGGTGGTAACCCACCATGTACTTGTGCATGGAAGTTATTCCCAGGATTACTAACAGTCCCACCATCATGAATTTGCAAGCAGAGGATTTGGTTGTCACAGACCGTCCGGACTTCGCCGAAATTGGGTCCACTTGACTTGAGTGTCACCTGAATATCAGTTCCATAAGCATTTTAGACTCCCAGATAGAAAGTGCAGCTTGTCTGACAAATCTGAGAGAATGTCTGTGACAACCTCAACAACTAAAGTTATATTTATATATAACTTTAGAAACTGGAACAAATTTTGTGACATTAATAGCCATCAAATAGGTCAGTTGGTATCCTTTGTATTATACATAATATGGCACAAAATTTTTGATTACTAAATAAAAAAAATAAAAAAAAAAAAACCTTCTAATTGTTAGAAAAAATATTTCTTGAACACAATCCATCAATGTATTTATATTGTTGGATTATGGATAAAGAAAATAAATGACCTATGTGTTTTCCCCTCCTTATATAAATAACTATCCAGCTGACCTTTGAATTTCCCCAAGCTGAAAGACACCTCAATTGCCCTTGTAGATAACTTATTCCAGGTGTAGATAACTTATTGTACCATTCTGCCAGGACTGAATCCCATAGATCTGCAATAGTCAGTCGTGGAGATTAGATCTGTTGATCCACGTAATTCCAGAGATGTTATATGGGATTCATATCTCCAAATTTGGTGGCCAAGGTAGCACCTGGAAGTAACTTTCATGTTTGGTGAACCACTCTCAAACAATACCAGCAATGTGGCAGGGCATATTAATCATCTGGAACACATCTGTGCCATCCAGGAAGATAATCAACAAAGGGGGTTTACCTGATCAGCCATAATGGATAGGTAGTTTTAGCATTCAGAGTGCAGTCTGGGGGTATGAGAGTTCCAAGAGAATACCAGGAAAACGTCATCCATACCAAAACCCTGCCTGTTTCTGTTGGATCAGGGCATCGGAGTGATTCCTCTTTGCAATTTGTTACCATACCCTCCATCTACTGACCACATAGCAGAAAACATGATTTATCAGAAAAGGCAGCAACATTTTTCAGTTGTAAATGGTCCAATGACCCCATTCAGATGCAAACTTAGGTGTCATTGGTAACAGATGGCTGTAAGCAAGGGCACCTTGACCAGGCCTACCACAAATGCCCATATAAAGAAGGGTTCACTGGATCTTGCTCTTGGAAGCAGCACTGGTCGCCCCCCCCCCCTCCTGGTTAAAGTCCATAGTCAGCAATTCCACTGTTTTCCATTTATTGGCTTATACAAGGTGGGACAGCCTATATTCACCATGACCATCAGTGAGGTGTGGGCACTTGGCAACTGCTGCTTCTCTGTCCACTCTCCATTCATTCTTGGAACATCTTAACTACAGCACTGCAAACAGCCCACAAGATTTGCAGTTTCCATAATACTGCCACCCTTCAACCAGTACCCAACAATCACTCCTTTTTCAAAGTGTGTCAGATAATGTTCCCTGCAATCAGTACTTCATAGACTATACACCATGAACCTGCAGTATCACATTTTCCAGTTTTCACTGCAACATGCATCATAAGGGGGAAGGAATGGCTGATTGCTAAAACATGGAGTGGTCATAATGTTTTAACTGGACAGTGTATAAGTTATTTTAGGACCTGCTATTTTATCAAGTGTAAGACTTGCATTCTGATGCATTCAAACATAGCTGCCACTTTTCTGACTATCCTTGAGACCTATCCAAGTCATCCTGAAGGATGACTGCTTGATGTTGATCATTAATCATGCTCTCATTCTTCACATCATTTGCAAATTTTGACATTATACCCTCACCTTTCGCTGTCATTTGTAAAAATCAGAAACAACAATGGTCCCATAACTGATCCTTAGGGGAACCCCATTTCTAATGTTAGACCAGTCTGAAGAATAACCATCAACCCCAACCCTCGACTTCCTATCCTGCAGCCACTTTGCAATTCATCTTAGAATCTTACCTTGTGATTAAACAGTAACCTTTCAAGAGGGACCAAGTCAAATGCTTTGCTAAAATCTAAATAATGACAACATTACTTCCTACATCCAACTCATGAGGAAAGTAAGTTGGACATAGTGTCAAAATAGCCAACCAAACCAGATCAGTTAAACGTGACTTCACTTCACAAAACTATGTTGTGTATCCTTTGGAACTCAATTTCTATCTATATGTCCCTGTATTGCACTCAGTGCCTTCATGATTTTTTCTACTACTGAAGTCAGACTGACTGGTTTGTATTCATTTTATTCTTGAACCAGTCCAAGTTTGAAGATGATATAAAGGTTGGCAGGGTGGTTATTGACAGGAAAGACAGTATGCTACCGCAGCAGAATCTCAAAAGGTTAGGTAGTGGGCTGAGCAATGGCAATTGATGTTTAACATTGACAAATGCAAAGTACTGCATATGGGTAGCAGTAACCACAGAGTAACATACCAAATGTGTGGTATCACACTCACAAGGTAGTGAAAAATGAAAAAGACCTGGGCAGTTGGATGAAGTTCTCTGAGCAATGCAGACATGCTGCCAGGGCAGCTCATGGGTTTGTCATGAGTTTTGATAAAGAGGAATTTTGCTAGCAGTGATAAGGAGGCGATTACCCCATTGTATAAGGCAATGGTCAGACCACATCTTGAGTGCCACATACAGGTTCGGAGGCTTCATTTTAGGAAGAATGTAGACCTGCTGATATGAATACAGAAAAGCGCAACGAGGTTGGTGAGGGGTAAAAAGAGTTGCTCTTACCAAGAAAGGCTTCTGTTCTGCAAGTTGCAGCATGTGGAGACTAGGCACCCGCTAGGCAAATTGCAGTGCGTGGAGACTAGGTGATCTGATTGAGGTGAGAATCTTTTGAATGAATGCAGCAAGCTCAGTGCTGATGGGATTCTTTCTCTTTCTCAGACTACATATACAAGAGGATACAAATTCAAATTGAGGAAGGACTGTTGCAGAATAGACATGTGGAAATTCTCTTTTAGCCAGTGGGTGGTTGATTGCTGGAACAAACTTCCATCTATTATTGTTGAAGTTGATAGCTTAAACAAATTCAAGGAAGAAATAGACAAACTATTGGAGGAAATGAATAAGTGAAATGGGAGGGGTTTTTTTTATTTTTTGGCTGATGCTGTATAAGCTTTCTTTCTTACATTGTTTGCCACTACTAATGCTAATATATTGGGAATCAAGCAAGCAAATAATATATTGGAGAAATGCCACACAATTCATTGGCACTTCTCCAATCCAGAGGAATCTCTCCCAAGTCCAATGATGCCTCATAATTAACTTTAATGGTTCAATGCACTCTATTGCTGCTTCCTTCAAAATAATGGGGATAGGCCCAACTCTAGGAGCCTTACTTGTCTTTAGGCTTGAAAGTTTTTCTAATAAACAACCATCTTCAATTTCAATATTAGAGAAGAAGCTTAAAGAAGCACTGTAGGATCATCTAGACAAGACTTCAGTTATAGCTCTGACCCAGCATGGTTTTGTTAAGGGGAAGTCTTGCCTGACCAATTTTATTGGATACTATGATGCAGTCACAAAAGAACTGGATGCATGGAATAACTTTGATATTATATACGTGGATCTTGGAAAGGCTTTTGATACTGTTGCACATGGAAGACTACTGTACAAATTGGAGCAGTATGGCATTGGAGGCAAATTGCTGCTATTGATAAAGGGGTGGCTGAGGGGGAGAAGAGAGAGAGTGGTAATCAATGGACACTGCTCATCGTGGACTAAATGTTATTAGTGGAGTCCCTCAGGTTTCAGTGTTGGGTCCATTGTTTTCTGTATTTATAAATAATATTGATGATGGTGTATCAAGCTTAATGTCCAAGTTTCAGATGATACAAAGGTTGGCAGGGTTGTTAAGGGCACTACTACTGACGCTATGCTGCTGCAACAGGATCTGGAAAAGTTGAGCAGATGGGCTGAGAGGTGGCAAATGAAGTTTAACATTGATAAATGTAAAGTACTACATATGGGAAACAGCAACCCCAGAGCAACGTATCAACTCTGTGGTACTACACTGACAGTGGTAGAGAATGAAAAGGACCTGGGGGTAATTGTGCAGGCAGATATGAAGTTCTCTGAGAAGTGCAGATGGGCTGCAAGAGTAGCTCATGGTGTCTTATCAATGATATACAGGAATATTTCTAGCAGGGATAAGGAGGTGATTATTCCCTTGTATAAGGCAATGGTCAGGCCACACCTTGAGTACTGTATACAGGTCTGGAGGCCTCATTTCAAGAAGGATGTAGAGCTGCTGGAACAAGTACAGAGAAGGGCAACAAGATTAGTGAATGGAACAAAGGGTTGCTCTTATGAAGAAAGGCTTAATTTTGCAAATTACAGTGTCTGGAGACTAGGCACCAGCGAGGTGATCTGATAGGTGTATAAAGCCTTGAATGGTTTGAGCATGCTCAATGCTGATGGAATTCTGCTTCTTGCTCAGAATAATCACCTGAAAGGGCATAAATTCAAATTGAGGAAAGACGTGTAGGATAGATGTGCAGAAATTTGCCTTTAGCCAGCAGGTGGTTGGTTGGTGGAACAGACTTCCATCCCTTGTTGTGGAAGTTGATAGCCTAAATAAATTTAAGGCTCAACTGGACAGGTATTTCGAACGAATGGAGGGATGAAGTGGAAGTTTTTTTTTTTTTTTTTTTTTTTACAAAATACAAATAGATATTTTCTTTCCATTTTTCAAAAGCATTTTTTTAAACTGATACTGTGAACATCATACAGAACAACCAAAAACTAATTAATCTAGTTTTTATACTCTAGATATATTTACTTATTAATTTGGATTAGTATTATTAGAAAAAGTTTAACAGATATGGCACATCAGAAATGCACAATATGGGTGCAATTTTTAATAATACTATCCTGCATAACAATCAATGAATGATAACTGATTAATATAAACGCATAAAATGGTTTTGAAAAAAAATTGGCAGCAGTTTATTTTAATATTTCATTATTTTTCCTTATATATCAAGGACTATCTGAATGATTTCTAGCTCAGCATTCCAAAAGATAACAGGATACTTTATATACTGAGGTAGTTTTTACTTTTCACTACCATAAAATGAGGAAATGGTTTATATTTGCAAAAGGTTTATATTTGAAAGTCACAGCTTTCTTTCTAGAATGTACTCATACAATGACCATAAATTTAGCACAAGGCTATCTCACCACTTAGTTGTAATAATTGAAAGTGAGAGATTTTCAAATAAAAAAATTCAAACTCAAAGAACATTAAGATAAACTCACCATTCCTGTCACATTTTATATATCCTCTAGTGATAGTATCCTGTAAGGGATTGCCATACTTGTCCACACACCATGATAACTCTTCTTGTCTTTGTACAATAGCATAGCCTCCATCCCGAGAGCAGATGGGCGGTGACACAGACATAAGCGCACGCTTTTCCAATGGCTCTATGACAGGAAGGGTGGGGGGGGAAGAGAATTTTGTAATTTTGTTCCCTTTGGTTTTCTAATATCTTCACATAGAGGAAAATAAAATATACAAATGCTGTCTGAAGAGACCACAACTAAATTAAAAAAAAAAAAAAACACCATCTCTAGTAGATATATTTCTGCATAAAAAAAAAATTAATTTTACTGTTAAGATTTTTATTAATCAACCTCTGTGATAGCCCCAGCAATATTTTTCAAACAGATACATCTAATTCTAGATAAAATGCAGTGAAATCTTGCTTATTACTGATAATAGATGTGTGCATCTTTGTAAATTGAGTGAACAAAGGAATTAGTGAACTTGTCATGTGTTGGTTTATGAATCTTATTTAATTTGCTTTTTGCACTGATGAAGGATACAGGTTGATACCTAGAAATACTTGTTCTTTATTTATTAATTAGTTGTTGTTGTTTGGTTTTTTAGGAGCATTAGCAACTAAGGCCATATTGCTCCAGGATATGCGGTGGTCATTCCCTGACCTTTCCACATCTTCTGTATTTGGTGGTGACGGGCTCGAACCCCGGTCTAATCAAGAAGCGTGTGCTACGCACTGCTGCTCCTTCCCACCTGGCTATGGAGGTGCTTTATTAATTAGACCTGCTTAAAGTTATTCTAGCACTATCTCTGTATAAAGCTCATATAACAGGCTATGTCTCAGCCATACATTATCTTGAGAAGCAAGCCACAAGTTTATGAGCAGATGTGAACAAAATAGATTTTCTTCAAATTCATCAATTTCATATTGCAGGGGAACTTTACCATAAGTTGCCACAAGTTAGTATTGTACTAGATTTAAACAAAAACCAATGCTCCAGAAGTATACTGCTATATAAAAAGCAGAAAAGAAATATTGCTATTTATTTAAAATGAATGCAATTGCCTAGACCATGGCTTTGACACTTAGGGTAGCCTCATCAGTGAGTAAGTAGTCACCCTAATGCAAAGAGGTAGCTATAGATAAAAACCTGGTTTAATGTATTTTAGCACTTGTATAATTTTATTACCTGCATAAACTTCTACACTGACTTTTTAAACAAAATATCAGATATATGAAAAAGAACCACTAGTGATTAGTCATTGTTTAGACAAATGCATACACACAAAAAGAGCAAAGTGCAGGGATGTTTGTAATTCAGTTTCCTGACAAATACCTAGAAATGAGTAATTTAAACTCATTAGCATCGCTGTTGCACTGAAAATTTTTCAAATATAAACTAACATCATACAGACTAAAGATCATTGTCTGAACAGCTATATTCCAATTTTAGATTCCTAGAAAAGTTAACTGTTATAAGTTAATTACATGTGAGGGCAATTGTATCAACAATCAATGACTTGCTGGCTAAAATAAAACTTCCAACAATTTAATCTAAACCTCAATCCCTATAATTTGAATATATGGCCCCTAGTTCTGGAATTCTTTATAATGGTGAAAATTCCACCTTTGTTCATTTTACTAATCATCTCAGAGCCTTATAAACCTCAATCAGGTCACCTCTGGGGTGCTTAGTTGCCAAACTCTGTAGCCCACAAAATCGGAGTCTTTCCTTGTATGATCGTCCTTTTGCCAATCTCACCATTCGAGTTGCCCATCTTTTGACCCTTTCAAGAAGCTCAATGTCTTTTTCAAATGAGGTCTCCATACTTGAACATAGTATTCCAAATATGGTGTTACACTTGCCTTATACAATGAGATTATGACCTCTATCTCTACAAGATAACATTCGATAAATCATCAATAGGATACCATGAGCTTTCCTGGCTGCCTGTTTACACTGTACAGAAAACTTCATTCCCAGATCCCTTTCCTCCTCCACTGTTTTTAATTCAATCCTGCCAAGTGAATAATTTATTTGGGAGTTGCTATTCTCCAAGTGTAAGACCTTGCATTTAGCAGCATTAAAACATAGCTGACACTTCTCGAATCATCTTTGAATTTTGTTTGTCATTCTGAAGGAGTACTGCTTGGCACACTGATCATTTATGATTCTGCCAATCTCTTTATGTCATCTGCAAATTTTGACATCATACCTTCTATCCCTTTGTCGATGTCATTTAACTGATCCTTGACGAACCCCACACCTGACATTACACTAATCTGAAGAATATCCATTAATCACAACTCTCTGCCTTTTGCCCTACAGCCATCGATCAATTCATCTTAGAATCTTACCAGTAATCCCGGCCTGTTCAAGCTTATATAGAACCTCTCGTGAGAGACAGAGTCAAATGCTTTGCTAAAATCCAAATAAACTATGTCAATTTCGACATAGTTTATTTGGATTTACTATATTAGTTAAACAAGATTTTCCCTTAAAAAAGCCATGTGTGTCCTTCAGAATGCCATATCTATCTAAATGTCCTTGGATTGCACTCTTAATCACTGCTTCTAAGATTTTTCCTACACTGAAGTCAGACTAACTGGTCTGTAGTTACCAACTTCACTCTTAGAAGCACTTTTATGTATTTGCGATACACTGGCACTTCTCAAATCCAAAGGAATCTCCGAGTCCAAAGATGCCCTCATAATTAACTTAAATGGTTCTATACACACTCATTCTATCCCTCAAAACTACCGGGTATATGCCATCAACTTCAGGAGCCTTACTTGCCTTTATGCTCAAAAGTTTTTCTAATAAACAATCATCTATAATTATAACATCCCTAATTTCAAATGACTCAGCCTCACTTGCACAGCCTCTTCTCAGTACGAAAGGTCTTTTGCCAGTAAAGACTGATGCAAAGTAACTTTTTGTAGAGAAACAAGAGCTTTCTTTAAAAGACAAGATCAATGAATGCAGTAAAAAGTAATCCCGAAAACCCAAACAGAAAAAATCAAATGATGAAACAAGAATTTAACACTGTTTAAAAAAAAAAACTGATACTTTAAACGGGGAACATATTGTGCAAAAAGGATAGATGGAACAGGACCAGGGTATGTTTACTAAGGGCAAAGGTTGATGACGTTGTAGAGCAGATATCATCTTTTAAGGGCACAAAGGGTGGTATTGTTATATACGTTGGCACTAATGATATTAAGAGTAGGAGACTGGCGGAATTACTTAACAAGTACAAGTCAATGCTGAAAAAAAGCTGAGTTACAGTTGAATTTGAAAGTGTCTGCAATTCTGCCCAGACACGATAGGAGGGAGTATATGATGAGAGCCTTGTCAATCAATTCGGCCCTGGAGAGATTGTGCAAGGCTCAAGGGGTAGAATTTTTCTCAGCCTGGGCTATGCTTGTTAACAGAAGAGACTGCTTCTACAGGGATGGGATACACTTAAATAGAAAGGGTGCAAGAATATTTGCTGATGCTATCGAGGCAGAGTTAGATGGGTCGGAAAACTGCTAGCTTGGAGGAATACACCGACTAATAGATTAACAGTAGCTACTGGCAGAGGTAAAAGTGATTCTTGCACTACTTCTATTGAAATGCAATTGAGCAGCAGCCTGTAAAGCAAGGCAATGGGGATTTCCAAGGACTGCTGGGAGTCAGTGGAACAAGTAAATATATGGGCTGTGTTAGGGTAACTAAGAGTAGAAACAGGTGCATGTATACTTGCATGTACACCAATGCTAGGAGTACAGTTAATAAATTCGATTAGCTTGAAGTGCTAGTCAAGACATCAGAAGCAGATATTGTTGGGATATCAGAGACATGGTGTCACACAGGCATAAGCAGTGCAGAACTGGATTTTGCAGAGTACAATGTGTACAGACAGGACAGAAAGGGAGGAGGGGTTATGCTGTTAGTTAAGAAAAACAAAATCTAAGGAAGTGCATCTAATTGATGTTGGTGAACAATGCAATGTTGAGTCTGTTTGGTGTGACATAAGCACTGGGAAAGGAAAAATGAGCGTAGGTGTGTGTTATAGGCCAAATGAATCTTATGAGTATAATGAGCGATTATGCAGAGAAAGAGTGGGCCAGTAAATAAGAGTGTCTTATAATGGGGGATTTTAATTTCCCAGAGATTGACTGGAATTTGTGGGTTGGTCACTCACCCACTAGCAGGGCTTTTGTGGATTTATTGGATGATTGTTTTCTACAGCAGCATGTTCAGGAGGCAACTAGCAGGAGTAATACTCCTGATCTGATTATCAGTAGTGATTCTTCATGCATCAAGAATCTACAGATAAAGGAACCACTAGGTGGCAGTGATCAGTGTGCTGAAGTGGAATTTACTCAAAGAAGTACTACCATCAAGGGTAAAGGGAAGGGTTTTTGCTTTCGTAAAGGTGACTACGGTGGTCTGAGACAGTATTTAAATTCTATACAGTGGTCCAACTGATGTTACCAACAGCAAATTCAAAATGGGAAGTATTCAAAGAATTAATCTTGGCAGCTACTAGGCTTTTCATATTAACAAAGAAATACTGTTCAAGATTTAGGCCTAAATGGATGTCAGATGAACTAATTAGACATGTGATAGAGAAGAAAAATGCATGGAATACATATAAATTAACATGTGACACAGAGGCCTATGATAGATATAAGCTGGTCTGTAACCAAGTTACAAAGGAGATTAGGCAGGCAAAGGCAGATTACAAGAAATCTTTGGCAAAGGGTGCAAAGAAAAACAGCAAAGAGTTCTTTACCTATGTAAACTCTAGAAGGAAGGGGATGAATTAGATTGGTCCACTTGATATTGATGGTTCAACTGTTGATGATTTGTTAGCTAAATGAGATTCATTTAGCTAACAAACTAAATGAATATTTTGCATCTACATTCACACATGAGGAGTTATTCAGGGAGAGGAATGCCAGAGGTGTAATTCAACTCTGGCAGTAAGCTAGATAATCTTGTAATAACTGAGAGTAAATTGGAGGATAAATTGTTAAAGATAAACACAAGGCACCTGGGGTGGATGAAATCTATCCAGTTATATTAAAGGAGGCAGCAAAAGAAGTAAGCAAACCCTTAGCCATAATTATGAGGACTTCCCTGGACTAAGGGGAGGTACCCATGGACTGGATATGTGCAAATGTGACCCCAAGCCACAAAGGAGGATCAAAGGGAGACAGGTAATTACAGACATGTTAGTTTAACTTCTGTTCCAGGGAAATTAATGGAGGCACTGGTTAAAGAAGCATTGCAGGATCATCTAGACAAGACTTCAGTTATAGCTCGGACACGGCATGGGTTTGTGAAAGGGAAGTCTTTTCTAACTAATTTGATTGGATAATATGATGTAGTCATAAAGGAACTGGATGCAAAGAATAACTTTGATATCATATATTTGGATCTTAGAAAGGCCTTTGATACTGTTGCACATGGAAGACTGCTGCACAAATTAGAGCAGTGTGGCACTGGAGGTAAATTGCTGCTTTGGATAAAGGGATGGTTGAGTGGGAGAAGACAGATTGTGGTAATCAATGGACACTGCTCTTCATGGACTAATGTTATTAGTGGAGTCCTTCAGGGTTCAGTGTTGGGTCCATCATTGTTTTCTGTATTTATAAATGATATTGATGATGGTATATCAGGTTTAATGTCCAAGTTTGCAGATGATACGAAGGTTGGCAGGGTTGTTAATGACACTAATGACAGTACACTGCTGCAGCAGGATCTAGAAAAGTTGAGCAGATGGGCTGAGAAGTGGCAAATGAAGTTTAACATTGACAAATGTAAAGTACTATATAAGGGAAGCAGTAATTTGTTGGTGTCATATCAATGATATACAGGAATTTTTCTAGCAGGGATAAGGAGGTGATTATCCTCTTGTATAAGGCAATGGTCAGGCCACACCATGAGTACTGTGTACAGGTCTGGGGGCCTCATTTTAAGAAGGATGTAGAGCTGTTGGAACGAGTACAGAGAAGGGCAACAAGATTAGTGAACAGAACAAAAGAAAGGCTCTTACGAAGAAAGGCTTAAGTTTTGCAAATTTAAGTGTCTGGAGACTAGGCACCTGTGAGGTGATCTGAGTGAGGTGTATAAAGCCTTGAATGGTTTGAGCATGCTCAATGCTGATGGGATACTTCCTCTTGCTCAGAATAATCAACTGAGAGGGCATAGATTCAAATTGAGGAAAGACGGTTGTAGGATAGATGTGCAGAAGTTTGCCTTTAGCCAGTGGGTGGTTGTTTTCTGGCACAAACTTCCATCTGTTGTTGTAGAAGTTGATAGCTTAAATAGATTCAAGGCAGAACTTGACAAACATTTAAATAAGGGGTTTTTTTTTTTTTTTTGGCTGATGCTATATAAGCTTGCTTTCTTGCATCATGTGCCCTTGCTAATGCTAACAAAGAATTTTACACACTTATTTATGAAGCTCTCCCCCTCTCTACTATAAGATCAACATTTACATATACTGAAAGAACATTTTCATTAAGCATTTCTGTACAAAAGCATTTCATTAAGCATTTCTGTACATAAATTTACTTTCATTTATCCAATAAATCACTTGATTATTAGTGTTCCTTAAATTTTATTACTTAAACTCAAATAAAAATTGAATTTATAACTTTTATTCATATTTCCCCATTTTATTGTTATTTATTAATATTATTTTAAAAAAAAAATAAAAAAAAAAAAAAAAAACCATGGTTACTTGCAATTTTCAAGAAAAGCAAACCAAAAACTCCAGTTTCTAAAAAGACTGTTTTCAGAAACAGACTTTTTAGCTTTGAATCTTTAACTGTGAATAGCCCACTTTCATTCTGCTGCCTCCTCTGTGCTATTGGACAACGAAACATTACTCAAGTGTGCTTGGTGTCCACACACAATTGACCTGAGTGACACACAGATGACATTGGGGAGATCTAGAAGTCATTGAAAGCACATATATTGTTGGGGTATCAGACAGGGATAGAGAATGTAAAATTGGAATTTGAGGAGTACAGTGCATAGAGAAAGGATCGAAAGGGAGGAGGGATCATGCTGTTAGTTAAAAAAAATACAGAATCTAAGGAAGTGCATCCAGCTGACATGGGTGGATAGTGCAATACTGAGTCAGTCTGGTATGACATAAGCATTGGTAAAGCAAAATTGAGTAGGAGTGTGTTATAGGCCTGATGAGTACAATGAACAACTATACAGAGAAATAGAGTACGCCATTAAATCAGATTGTCTTATAATGGGGGATTTTAACTTCCTAGAAATTGACTGGAACTTATGGATTGGTCACTCGCACACTAGCAAGGCTTTTGTGGATTTCCTGGATGACTGTCTTCTACAGCAGCAGCATGTTTGGGAGGCAACTAGAGAGAGTAATACTCTTGATATGATTATCAGCAGTGATTCTTCTTGCATTAAGAATCTGCAGATAAAGGAAATATTAGATGGCAGTGAACACGGTATGCTGATGTGGGATTTACTTAAAGATGTAACTACCATCGGCAGTAAATGGAAGGTTTTAGCTTCGTAAAGGTGAAATCAGTGGTCTCAGACAGTTTAAATTCTACACAATGGGATCAACTGATGTTACCAACAGCAAATTCTAAATGGGAAGCAGTCAAGGAAGCTACTAGGCTTTTTGTCCCAACTAAGCAGTACTGTTCAAGGGTTACGCCTAAATGGATGGCAGATGAACTAATGAGACGCGTGGCAGAGAAGAAAAATGCATATAGCTTATTATCAGGTGACACAAGTCTATGGCAGATATAAGCTAGTCTGTAATTCAGTCACAAAGGAGGTTAGGCAAGCAAATGCAGATGAGAAATCTTTGGCAAAGGATACAAAGAAAAACAGCAAAGACTTCTTTACTTATGGAAAATCTAAAAGCAAGGGGATGAATCAGATTGGTCCACTTGATACAGATGGTTTGATTGTTCATGAACCTGCTGAGGTAGCTGACAAACTGAATGCAAGTATTTTGCATCTACATTCACACATGAGGAATGTTTGTAGGGAAGTGGAGGCCAGAACCTTATCAAATTTTAGCAGGGAGCTAAATGATTTTGTAATAACTGAGCAAAATGGAGTTGTTGAAATTGAATATAAAAAAGGAGCCTGTCATGGATTGGATCAATCCAGTTATATTAAAGGAGGCAGTAAAGGAAGTAAGCAAATCCTTAACCATAATTATGAAAGCTTCCTTGGACTCAGAGGAGGTCCCCGTGGACTAGACATGTGCAAATGTGTGTCCCCAGTTCACAAAAGGTGACACGAGTAATTACAGACTTGTTAGTTTAACTTCTGTTTCTGGGGAAAATAATGGAGTCAGTGGTTTAAGAAGCACTGCAGGATCATCTAGACAAAACTGCAGTTATAGTTCAGACACAGCATGGATTTGTTAAGGGGAAGTCTTGTCTGACAAATTTGATTGGATACTATGGTGTGGTCACAAAGGACTGGATGATATCATATACTTGGATTTTAGGAAAGCTTTTGATACTGTTGCACATGGGAAAACTAATGTACAAATTGGAGCAGTATAGCAGTAAGTGAAAGTTGCTGCAATGGATAAAACAATGGTTGAGTGGGAGAAGACAGAGTGGTAATCAATGGACACTGCTCTTTGTGGACTAATGTTATTAGTGGAGGCCCCCAGGATTCAGTGTTAGGCCCAGTGTTGTTTTCTGTATTTATCAATGATATTGATGAGGGTATATTATGGTTAATGTCTAAGTTTTCAGATAATATGAAGGTTAGGAGGGTTGTTAATACAGTATACTACTGCAACAGAATCTAGAAAACTTGAGCAGATGGGCTGAGAGGTGGTAACTGAAGTTTCACATTGACAAATATAAAGTACTGTATAGGGGTAGTAGTAACCCCAGAGAAAAGTACCAACTGTGTGGTACTACACTCAGTAGTAGAAAATGAAAAGGACCTGGAGGTAATTGTGCAGTCAGATATGAAGTTTTTGAGCAGTGCAGACAAGCTGCATATGTAACTCATGGTGTCTTGCCAATATATATAGAATTTTTTCTAGCAGGGATAAGGAGATGATTATCTCCTTGTGTAAGCCGATTGTCAGACTACACCTTGAGTACTGCATACAGGTCTGGAAACCTCATTTTAGGAAGGATGTAGAGCTGGGCAACGAGATTGTTGAGTGGAACAAAGGGTTGCTCTTACCAAGAAAGACTTAAAATTCTGCAAATTGCAGCATCTGGAGACTAGGCACCTGCAAGATGATCTATTGAGGAACATAAGGTCTTGGATGGTTTGAGCAAGCTCAATGCTGAAGGGGATTCTTCCTCTTGCTCAGATTACTTGCCTGAATGGACATAAATTCAAACTGAGGAAAGACAACTGTAGAACAGATATGCAGAAATTTGCCTTTAGCCAGCGGGTGGTTGATAGTTGGAATAAATTTCCATCACTCATAGTGGAGGTTGAAAACTTAAGTTCAAAGCAGAACTAGACAAGCATTTGGAGTGAATGGATAGGTGAAATGGAATTTTTTTTTTTTTTTTTTTTTTTTGGCTGATGCTATATAAGCTTGCTTTCTTGCATCTTATACCTCTACTAATGCTAAAACCTAACTACCTACCCATATTTTCAGATCAACATAATACAAGCAATCCTGATGAGGATATACCGAGGTGCTCATTTGCATTAGTCATTTGATCAAGTGCACAAATTAAATCCATTCAATTTAACAAAAGATAAATTACAAACTATAATTTAACTTTTATCCAACACTGTATATCACACGTTTGTTATTTTGCCTAAGTAACAAACAAAAAACTGCATAACTTACGGAGAACTTATGAATAATCCAATGAAACTAATCAAAATTTCTATGGAACATCACAGATATAAGTTAAAACAAAGGGAAGGAGTTAAGGAGATTTACCTGCTAGCTGTTGCTGTGATGCTTTTACATCCCAGGGCATAAGTATAGGCTCTGTACAACTCATTCCACACATATCTAAGCAGCATTTTTGGGAACCAGGGCATTCAGAATCAAGCACACACTTACTGTTATTGCAACCATTCACAAGTTTGTGAAGAAATGATCTAAATTCCAAAACTGGACAAATACCCCGCTTCACAGTCAATTTAATCTTGTGCACAGATTCAGCTGGTATCATATCTCCAACTATGTCAACTCTTGGAGCATTGTTGTTGTTAGACCATCGAATAGTAAGACTTGTCATGCGAGGCCCTATTAACATTCCAATGTGAGAAACTGACGAATCTATAAATAAAACATTTGTAACATTTCTACATGTAATTAAATTTTTTTATTTAAAATTTCATAAACCCAAGAATAAAATATACATTCACCACTAATACAATAAGACACTTAATTACTAGTTGATTAGTTGTTTTTGGTGTATTAACCAAATATTAATTTACATATAAGAAAACACATAATTAAGTTTTGTTGTGGGACCTCAATTTACATGACTGCAAATCTTGTTAAAATATCATCCCTCTGAATCAATAACAATTCAATTTGAGTAATGAAATTATGAGCACTAGGGGAAAACTTATCTTAGGACACATTTCCCCCTATCTCTATTTGGATTGCCCTCTAACTATGCAACAGCTTTTGGGTCATGTCTGCAGTCAAAGCCTTTGAGATAACCCCCCCCCCCCCCACAACAGTAATCAGCAAAAATCAAATCTAGACCGCGAGGGTGACTTTGTTTGCCCTCACGGCCAGATTTGAGGGCAATGTTTTTTTTTTTCACTAAAATGTTTTCTTAATAATGCATAAATATGTGGAAGGTGTTGAAAGATCACCCGATCCAATACTTCTGCTGTCTTAAGTAAGGAATGACAACATTTTCCAAAATATATCTGCACATCTCTGTTCATTCATGGATATAGTAATAAAGTATCCATCAACAATTCTTCAAAAAAAAAAAAAAAAAAAAACATGGCATCCAATTATGAAAGCAGATCTCTAAGATTGCACCATATTACCTTCTATGATGTAATAGTTATTGTTGGTTATTGCATGTGTGTTTTCTTCAGCACATGCAACCCAGTTATACATATTAACGATACCTACTGAAGATAAAACGGGCTGCTTCAGATCATAAATTGTTTGTTGGAATAGCTTTCACCTAGTATGGAAGTGAATAATTTGAATAAATTTAAAGAGGGGAACGTTCAAATGATGTGGATTATTTTTTATATATATTTTTAGCTGGTGTTGTATAAGTTTTGTTTCACTGCATCATGTTGTCAATAGTAATATGATTTGATTTTTTCCAGCAAATTTGCACCAAATGTCTGTTCAGAGCAAAGATCCCAATTTATATTGCATTCTAAAGGGAAAGTGTGATCTAATTTCATATGACACCAGTGACCTGAATTCCACTCTATTTCATTCTTGAAAGTACAACACTTCTTGCTTTTGTCACCAAGCAATTTTATTTGTATTTGAAAAAAAATGTAAGGTAACTTCACTTTTTCACAATCATACAAAGAAAACTAATAATGACTTCTAAGGCATTAGATGATAAAAAACTTTAATGAAAAATAAATTGCACTTTATCCATATATGAAATGGAAGATTTTTTTTTTTTTTTAATTCTGGAGTAAAATGTCTGACACCTGATATTGTATGTGAAAACAATACTCATACAGAAATAAATTAATCTGCACATTCCCAATATTTTTTTTCAGCAGAAAATAAAAGAATTAACCTAAAACATTTTAGAAAAATAAAATATAAAATAAACTGGAGAAAACCACAAGTCTCAGCAGCACTACTGAATAGTCCTGGACAAGACTGCTTATTAGTCTATCATTGTTAAGACTGACCATTTTATACACATTTCAAAGAATACAGCACATGCATAAAAGAACCTATACAGAATGATAAGCACTTAATGAATGACAATGCATGAACACTTGGCCAGGAACACACATTCAATGTAAGAGAGGGATGGGCATGTTCAGTATGAGTCCTGTGGTGAAACCCAGGGCTCATGGAGGGAAAAGAATCTAAACTAATTCCTTTACTGAATCCCATTAAGATATAAAATGACCAACAAAAAATAAAATAATCATTATTTTAAAAGAAATCAAAGTACAAAGAGGTGGGTATGCATTTTCAGACTTTTTTCCTCAAACACAATATTATTATTATATATATATTTTTTTTAACAAAGAAATTTAAAATAAACCAAATATCAACTATATATAATTATGGAAAGTTAAGTTACATCTATCTGAACAGTTTAAAGAGATACACAGATTCTTTCCTGTGGATCAAATTCATGACAAAATCTGTTGTCAGTAAAGAGTCGTCTCAAATCTGTTGTCTCAAATGGCAGAAAGTATTTCAGTGTCTGAAGTAACTGAACCATTTTTTAAGGTAACTTCAC
Source organism: Mastigoproctus giganteus (assembly GCF_048544385.1). Lineage (NCBI taxonomy): Eukaryota > Metazoa > Arthropoda > Arachnida > Uropygi > Thelyphonidae > Mastigoproctus > Mastigoproctus giganteus. Next base: position 174,670,604 of record NC_143577.1, read on the forward strand.
AATTGTCCATGTAGAGCATTTTTCCAAAAGATGTGAAAATGTTTCTGCATAAAATTGAAGTGCAGTAATCTCTTGCAATCAGCAATGTTTCTAATATGTGGTTTACAGGGGGAACTCCCATTCCTCTTTTGAAGTTAAACATAAAAAAGGCACCAGGGGCAGATGGAATCTATCCAGTTATAATGAAGGAGGCAGCAAGGGAAGTAAGCAAACCCTTAGCCATAATTATGAGAGCCTTAGAGTCAGGGGAGGTCCCCATGAACTAGAGATATGTAAATGTATCCCCAATTCACAAAGGGGGTTCAAAGGGTGACAAATAATTATAGAACTGTTAGTTTAACTTCTGTTCCGAGGAAAACAATGGAGTCACTGGTTAAAGAGGTGATACAGGATCACCTAGACAAGAAAGCAGTAATAGTTCAGACACAGCATGGGTATGTTAAGGGGAAGTCTTGTTTGACCAATTTGATTAGATACTGCAATGTGGTCCAATTATGTGGTCCATAATTTTGATATCATATACTTGGATTTCAGGAAAGCTTTTGATACTGTTGCACATGGAAGATGCTATACAAATTGGAGCAGTATAGCATTAAGGGAAAGTTACTGCAATGGATAAAGGGATGGTTGAGTGGGACATGGCAGAGAGTGGTAATAAATGGACACTGCTCTACATGGACTAATGTTATTAGTGAAGTCACCCAGGGTTCAGTGCTGGGCCCATCGCTGTTTTGTGTATTTATCAATGATATCGATGAAGGTATATCAGGCTTAATGTCCAAGTTTGCACACTATACGAAGATTAGTAGAGTTGTTAATAACAGTAATGGCAGTGTGCTACTGCAACAGGATTTAGAAAAGTTAGGCAGATGGGCTGAGAAGAGGCAACTGAAATTTAACATTGACAAATGCAAAGTACAATACAAAATGCATATGGGTAGCAGTAAAAGAGAAATGTACCAACTGTGTGGTACTACACTCAGAGAGATGGAGAATGAAAAAGACCTGGAGGTAATTGTGCATTCAGATATGAAGTTCTCTGAGCAGTGCAGACAGGTGGCCAGAACAGGTCATGGAGTTTCGTCAATGATATATAGAAATTTTGCTAGCAGAGACAAGGAGGTGATTATCCCCTTGTATAAGGCAATGGTCAGGCCACACCTTGAGTACTGTATACAGGTCTGGAGGCCTCATTTTAGGAATGATGTAGAGTTGCTAGAACGAGTGCAGAGAAAGGCAACAAGATTGGTGAGAGGAACAAAGGGGTGTGCTTATGAAGAAAGGCTTAAGTTCTGCAAGTTGCAGCATCTGGAGACTAGGCACCTGTGAGGTGATCTGATTGAGGTGTATAAGGCCTTGAATGGTTTGAGCAGGCTCAATGCTGATGGGATACTTCCGCTTGCTCTGACTAAGAACCTGAAGGGGCCTAGATTCAAATTGAGGAAAGTCAGTTGTAGAATAGATGTGCAGAAGTTTGCCTTTAGCCAACAGGTAGTTGATTGCTGGAACAGACTTCCATCTGTTGTTGTGGAAGTTGATAGCTTAAATAAATTTAAGACTGAACTAGACAAACATTTGGGGTGACCGGATGGGTGAAATGGGACGGGTTTGGTTTTTTTTTTTTTTTTGGCTGATTCTGTATAAGCTTGCTTTCTTGCACCATATGCCTCAACTAATGCTAATAATCCTCAGAAAATGTAATAAAATGATGTAATAAAATCTATCTTATCAAAAAATATAACTATTACTTCATAGAGCTATATTACTTCATTTATTAAGTCAAAAGCATAAAAGAATCACCTTTATCATCAAAATCGTGTCTGCTAATTCTTGAATTCCTTATATTCTCCCTCCTAAATAATTTTTTTGAATCCCCTGGTTTCTTACTTGTCTCTTCAAGAGGTGTCTCCAATGTTGTTGCTGAGAGATAGTGGAGAGTTTTATCATCTTTATGATTACTTGCTAGCTTCAGTAACAGTTCTTGGGAAATCCATGCATAGCTATTAAGAACCCTTTGCATTTCTGTGAAGCAAGCTGTCAAACCTAAAGGAGTCAATTCATATAAATAAATAAATATATATATTATTAATAGGAAATCCACTGTAGATCATATTGATCTACAGCAGATTTCCTACTACAGTTCTATAATTGTTTGTTCCTGTATTTCAAATTTAGCATGGGGTTTTGGTTTATTTCATTCCATTTTTTTTTCAATATCTAGGTTTATACATTTTGTAAATTTCATGCATTATATGACAAATGACCATAAATGATGTTTTACTATGTACCATTAATAGTGCATTTACCACTTTTTTTTTTTTTTGTATATGTGTTTATTCACTTATCACTTTTTCAATTTTATCCACATTATTTTATCACTTACCTTGGAGTTGTTTTTATTAACTTTGTGATTCATACTCTCAGAACTCAGTTTACGGTCCTTACTTACAGAAAGAGGATTAACAACCCTGGACTACCTGAGCATCGCTATTTTTCTTCTTCTTTTTACATATTCCTCTTGTTTCTCATGAGTCATTAGTTTTACGAATGTGTAGCGAGATGCTATTTTCCTCCTATTTTAACTTTTTCCCCCTTCACAAAATTTTTAGTGTCTTTTTTCTTTCCCTGCTGCTTTGATCACTATACATAATTATTTTCTAAGTTGTATGTATCACAAATTTAATTCTTTTGTTTTCTGATTCATACGCTCAGAAATAAGGTATCACTAGCTAGTACTTATATATAAAAAATGGCTTAAAAAGTTAGAATGCAATAAAAAAATAAGAAAATAAATATTAATATTTGCTCTACAGTTTTGCCATGCTACTGGCTTATGTATTATTTTTATTTATATGAATTATCTGTTATATATAGCTTTCAGTTCCTGTTTCAGCTTCATATTCAGTTTCTTATGGTGGCAAGTTCACTTTCCTTCCTGTTATATCTGTGTTCTCTGTAGAGAGAGAGAGAGAGAGAGAATTAAAAACTATATTGCCTGCTACACTGTTCCCCCCTCCTTTTTCACATTTGGCTTTAATTCCCTTAATGCCTCAACCTCCTTTATATCTTAATTTATTCAAAATTGCTTAGCACATATAGTTTTAAGTTCAACTTCTTTTGCCATGTATTTTATGTTCGAAGCAGAAAGCCTCAATATTGTCATTTTTTTGTTATTTTGGTGACTAACCCATTATCAGTAACACAAAGGTTGTGCATTCAGTATTGAATCCAGAGTATTTGCACCAAAGGAGGGGAAATAATGTAAACTTTGCTGGTACATGCAATATATGTGTATATTTTTTATTATTTACAACATATGTATACATTACAAACAAATCTGTATATTTATGAATGCTATAATAAGAGAATATAGGGGGAAAAAATAGGAAACAAAAGCATATATTTATTATTTAACATCTAAATATTAATAATTAGTTCACAAAAACTACATTACTGACAATAATCACAGTTTAATAATATAAAAATCACTGATTAAAATTTGTAAAAAAAATCATAAAAATTATATAATCAAACTTGCATGTTTGATTATATAATTTTTATGATTTTTTTAAGTATTATAATAATCTTATTCGCCTTTGCTTTTTCTTTGCATATGTATAAATCACTTCATTTATTAATTTTTCCAATAACTCATTCAGGCTTTCTAAGCATATCTTCAGGCAATATTATAATACAGATATATATATAATACAAAGATGATGAAATGTATTGTCTATAGGCTGCAACCAAACCGTTTTGTTTTCCATGTACAAAGGAAGAATTAGCCACAAGTAGACTCTTGCTGTGAAAAAACAAATAAAGGAAATTTGAAAACCATAAAGCAAAACTGCCGACGATTGAAATAGTGGCTACAGCAGACTTCCCTCTCTGCCCAGACATCGTTTAGCCCATCCCCTGAAAGCCGCAGGCCACTCTCTAATTGCAATAGCATCCATCAGGAACCAATTGGCCCTAGATACAGTCATCTTTTTGCAATATACAAACAAAGAATTAGTCGCAAGTAGATCTTTTCCATGAAACACTATCAAAGAGATAGTTGTTTTGAAAATAAAGGGCACCTGAAAACCACAAACAAAAATGCTGACACTTGAAATAGCAGCTTTTAGTTACAATTTGTGCAGCAAGGAATACTGCCCATTTAATTGTCTTTTGAATTTTAATGATTTATTTTTGCCGTTTACCACCTAACAAATACCACACTTAGTTTATGTGATTTTTTGTGTTGTGTTTATTTGACAAATTTATTGAATTCGTGTTTTATAATTACAGCATTATGTAAACTGATAATATGGCCCCTAAAGAGTGCAGTAAGAAAATTTCAATTAAAATTAAACAAAAATTTCAATGTCCGAAGTATTTGAACAAACATAAAATAAAAATGACTATTTTTCGCTGGGGGGAGATTTTATTTCCCCAGAGGTGAAACTCACCCGCACTTACCCTCCTGTATTCAACACTGTGTGCATTAGACAACAATATCTCTTTCGTTAGTATTTTATTATGTATTTTATCATCTTTTTTTCTGTCCTCTATTCTCTTTCTCTCCTACTTTTATTACTTTTGTTATTAAACTAATTTTATGCTTTCTTTGTGACTTTTAAATATCTGTTCCTCCTCTAAACTAATTTTAAAACTAATACTCATCATAGTCATTGGGCTTTCTCTGGTTATCAGTAGCCACAGTATATGAATATTTTCTTTTTTTTCCTCCTTTTTCTCCTTTTACTTATATTTTAAACACTTTCAAGGGAGAAATGAGATTAAGTATAAAACTCATATTTAAAGCTACATGGGTCTTTGCAAAAAAATACAACAATTTTAAATGTACACATCTCCCAAGTAAATTAATTACAGTGGTAGATTAGACAACACTCCACGCAGAAATGAAATGGCTAAGACCATAATGCCCAGTAATAAACAGCATGCTATACAGCCACAGGAACGTGCAAATTTCATTAAAATATTTTATCAGTCAGCTTTGTGCCAGTGAAATACAATTTTCCTACAGAATTCAACATTGAAAAATATCCTGTCACATCAATGATAGTATAGATGTAGTATAGAAATATGAACTAACAGTAGTATGAAAGACGACAAAGAAGAAGCTGATAAAATATCAGTGCATATTTCAGATAATATTAAAGGTAATCCAAGAAAACCTTTTACATGATTTCTATAATCACTCATTTAAAAACATAACTTAAAATGAGCTTCATGTACATCCCTAGGAGAATCAGAAACTATAGGTCCTCAGTGACAGCAATAAAGAGTTAATTTCTGTACTGAACTTTTACAATTTATGCAACAAAATTCTGCTATTACTGACTAATTGTAAAATCACAGATGGTACTGATTTCCACCTTAACAAGCATGTTAAGAAACAAAACGAAGGATCTAATCACCCTTGCACAATTAAAATAAAAAAACTGAAAAAAATACATCTTTTCTTCCTGTCCTGTAAAACTTAGTACAGTGTGTGATCACATCATAGTAAACAAAGGATCATCAGTCCAATCTTTCTCAATGACATGATACCCCACAGCTTAGTTCATCAATTTCATACTGTGGAGGCTCTTCACGACAAGTTTCCTTGGTATTGCACTATTCTAAATAAAAAGCACTGCTCCAGTGGAGCAGTATACTGCTTTTTACTTAAAATAGTATACCATTACTCATAAGTAATGCATACAATTTAAATAAAAAGCAATATACTACTCCACTAGAGAAGTGCTTTTTATTTGAGTTATACATTACAAAGGCACCTTGTTCCAAAGAACCTCCAACAAAATGAGATTGAAGTACTAAGTAGCAAACCTAATTTTCTCATTGCTATGTATATAAACTGGCTATTCCCTAAATTTATAATATAAAGAATGCCTAGGTACAATTTGTAAGATGTTTCTTATTATCAGTCACTGGTATTCAATGCACAGATTTTACTCAAGGATGAACCAGCCCAATAGTAACCAGTACCTTCTACTTCTTCATGATATCATTCCTGTTCTTCAAGGATCAGAAAATTTGGATGATTTTTTTTTTCCGCCAAAATGGCACACATGTCCACACCAAATATGGTATCAGATTGTTTTGCAAAAATTACTGTAACTATGTGTTGTTGAATCACATTCTAGAAAGACCTAGATGTGGCTCATCATACCCTAACATATGTCCAACCTAAATCCTATGACTGCTTTTTTTTGGAAAATTTTAAAACCATGTATGCTTCGACAATTCATATATCTTTCAAGAATTAGGATCAAAAATTGAAGCTATCATTTAAAAAACTGTTGCTGATGTGCTGTCTGCAACAGTGAAGTGCTTTGTAATTTACAGAGATTAGCTGATATGAAAATGCTTTTACATACCTCAAACTTTTCTTTTTTTGGAAAGTTATACACATAGCATTGGATTACTACTTTAAAAAATAAAAGCTTTGTATCTTTTTTGTAAAGATTCTTCATCTTTACAGCAGTTTTTAATTTTTCAACCCTCACAACTGTAAATTGTTAATAATTATCAGAGCTAATGCAGAAGCCAATATAAAAACTGGTACAGAAATAACAGCCACCTTAAAATACACATTTGAAAAATGTAATGATAACATATACATAAAAAAAAAAAATTACGATAATAAAAATAACTGCACACTAGAAATTCAGATTTCTCTGAATGTAAAATTTACCTTCATAACAATTGACAGGTTCACCAAACTCATCATAAAATTCAACATGACATCCTCCACATGGATTAATGATGCAGGTGGCATTTGGATAAGCCATACATACTTTGTTTTTACATAAATTATTAGGGCACACATGAACAGTTTCTTCTTTCCTACAAACTAAAAAACAGAAGAAACAATTAAGGAACAATTACTAAACTATTTTTAATAATTATATCAAAATAAAATATAAATGTAGCAGTACACATTTAACACTAGTTCAATTTGATTTGAAGAAATATTTTGAAGGCACTATGAAATATTTCTTCAAATCCAATTTAGTGTATAGTTAAATGGACACCATGACAATTCCTGCACAGATTATCCTTCACACACATTTTAAAAATATGTGAAGTTACTGTTATAAGGCTACATGTACCATATTTAACTTTAAATCTTTTTGATTTTTTTATAATGTGAATTTCCAATTCTTAACTTTCAAATTTTAAAAGTCAGAAGATTGCTGATATCAAAGGAAATTGAGCTTTTAATCCAGATTTTTGGCATTGAAGCTAACTTTAGTTGATATACAACTTTTATGTTAGCTTTTGATCATTAACAAACTATTAAACTTTAATAGTTTGTTAATAATAAAAATATAGAAATAAAATAGAAATAAAATCAAAAAACTGACTTTTAATACAGCTGTCTTCTAGCAGAACACACTGGAACAGCATTCCAGAATGTACTTCCAAATAAACAATGGAAAGTAATTAATGTTGCATGTCATGTGATACAAAGGAAAAATTAAATGTATCATTACAAAATGCATTAAACTATATTTAAAAATCATTTTCTTTAAATATGTATTCTGAAAGTACTTTATTTTTATTATTTTTTTTTCATTTTATTCATACAGTTAAAACTTTGTTAAAGTTAAAGCCCTTAGAAAACTGGAAATCTCTAGTAACTAGCAAATTTATATTCTAGAACAGGGTTAACCAATTTTCCTTCATGATGCATATTGAAAAAGAAATGTAATTCTCAATCATCGGCCTATCCCTTTTTGGCACAAAATTAATAAAATATCAACTAAATATTATGAAAACATTTTATTTCATTTTACTACAGAATACTTATGACATTAAAACCAAAGAATAGTGCAGTTAGTATAGCATATGACTGATTTTTTTTAAATACCACATGTTGGGTGTAGAAACTTTTTCAGAAGCCCTCAATTTTTTTTTTTTTTTAAACTAAGAGTATCTTTCATTAGTCACAGGAGTTAAGAACTGGAAAATCCTCATAATCATCAAAACTGTGAATGTAAAATATTTAAAGTAAAGTAAAAGGGAGGAGGGGAGTCAAGATCCAAGCAAGATGAAAAATACAGTAACAAAATTTTTTAACAGAAATAGGAAAAAATAGTAATGTGATTTATACACATAAAAATATACAATTGCTTAACTGATGCTTGACACAATAGGGGATGATAATGTATTGATTTGTTAATGGAAGAGCTTGATGCAGTAGAGGTAGAAAATGGTTTTAAAAAAATGTATGTATGAAAGCAGCTCATCTTTCTCTTAATTTTTTTTATAGATTTCTTTATAAGATAATTCAGCAATTTTGGGGTTTTTAATCCTAAAAACCTGCAAACTGGCTTATGACAAGTCAGGCCAGTTTGCAGGTTTTTAGGCCAATTTACAAGTTTTGAAAACAGACATAATACGTGACAGAAAGATGTAATACATGATAAACAATACATTCCATTACACTATGGCCAAGAAAATTGATGAAGCCAAAACCTCCAAAACAAGAACTACAAATTTATATATATTTGATGAACATATTTTCATTAATGTAAGAAATGAAGTTCATTATTATATATTCAGTTATATATAATATTAGCATTACTATTAGTGGCAAATGATGCATGAAAGCAAGCTTATGCAGAATCAGCAAAAAAATAAAAAAAAAATTTCCATTTCACCTATCCATCCCCATACAATAGTTTGTCTAGGCCTTCCTTGAATTTATTCAAACTATCCACTTCCGCAACAATGAATGGGAGCTTGTTCCAGCAATCAACCATCCGATGGCTCAAGGCAAACTTGCACGCATCCATTCTGCAACCATCCTTCCTAAATTTGAATTTATGGCCACTCATCTGCACAGTCTCAAGCAAGAGGAAAAATTCCATCAGCATTGAGTTTGCTCAATGCCAATCAAAACCTTAAACACCTCAGTCAGATCACTTCGAATGTCTCCAGATGCTGCAATTTGTACAATTGAAACTATTCTTAGTAAGAGCACATTATTCTTCCTCTCACCAATATCATTGCCCTACTCTGTATCCATTCTAACAGTTTTACATCCTACCTAAAATGAGGCCTGCAGACCTGTATGCAGTACTCAAGATGTGTCCTGACCATTGCTTTCTGCAATGGGATAATTACCTTCTTATCCATGCTGGAAAGATTCCTCTATATCATTGACAAAACCTTATGAACTATCCTGGCAGCCTGTCTACACTGCTCAGAGAACTTCATATCAGATTGCACAATTACCTCATGTCATTTTCATTTTGCACTATCCTCAGTAGTACTACACAGATGATGCATTACTGTGGGACTACTGTTACCCATATTACAGTACTTTGCATTTGTCAAATGTTAAACTTCAACTGTTATTTCTCAGTCAATCTGCAAAATTTTTCTAGATCTTGTGGTAACATACTTTCATTACTGTCATTAACCACCCTTCAACCTTTGTATCATCTTCAAACTTAAGATATTAAACATGATATACCCTCATCAGTATAATTAATAAATACAGAAACCAACAATAGGGCCAGCACTGATCCCTGTGGGACTCCCCTAATAACATTTCAAGAAGAGCAGTGTCCACTGATAAAAATTCTGTCTTCTCCCACTCATCCATCCCTTTATCCATAGCAGTAACTTTCCCTTGATTCCACACTGCTCAGATTTGTACAGTAGTCTTTTATGAGCAAGAGTAGCAAAATGCAGCAGTCTTGATGAGAAATGGTAGCAAAAGCTTTACTGAAATCCAGGTATATAATATAAATATTTTTTTCATCCACCTCATTTGTTATGCATCATGGTACCCAATCAAATTGGCAAAAAAAACTCCCCTTAACAAATCCATGCTGTGACTGAAATATAATTTTTTCATTCCCTACCACCCTGAGTGTAGTACCACATAATTGATATGTTACGTTGGAGTTACTGCTACCCATACAGTACTTTACATTTGTCAATGTTAAACTTCAGTTGCCACCTCTCAACCCATCTGCTCAACTTTTCTAGATCCTGTTGCAGTAGCATACTGTCATTAGTGTCATTAACAACCCTGCCAACCTTCATATCATCTGCAAACTTAGGCATTAAGCCTGATACACCATCAATATCATTAATAAATACAGAAAACAACAATGGACCCAGCAATGAACTCTGGGGGACTCCACTAAGAGCAGTGCCCATTGATTATCACTGTCTTCTCCCACTCAACCATCCTTTTATCCATAACAGCAATTTGCCCTTAATGCCATACTGCTCCAATTTATACAACAGTATCAAAAGCTTTCCTAAAATCCAAGTATATGATATCAAAATTACTTTTGCATCCAGTTCCTTTGTGACCAAATCAAACTGATCAGACAAGACTTCCCCTTAACAAACCCATGCTGTATCTGAACTATAACTGCAGTCTTGCCTATATAATCCTGCACTGCTTCTTTAACCATTGCCGCCATTAATTTCCCCGGAACAGAAGTTAAACTAACACGTCTCTAATTATTTGTCTCGCCCTTTGATCCTCCTTTGTGAATTGGAGTCACATTTGCACATCTCCAGTTCATGGGGACCTACCCTGAATCCAAGGAACTCTCATGATTATGGCTAAGGGTTTACTTACTTCCTTTGCTGCCTCGTTTAATATAACTGTATAGATTCCAACCAACTCCAGGTGCCTTTCTTATGTTTAACTTCAACAATTTCTCCTCCACTTTGCTCTCAGTTATTACAAAATCATTTAGTTCCCTGCTAGAGTTTGATAAACTTCTGGCATTCTCCTCCCTGAATAACTCCTCATGTGTCAATAGCATCAGCAAATATTCTTGCACCCTTTCTATTTAAATGTATCCCATCCCTGTTAGCAGTCTCTCCTGTTAACAAGCACAGACCTGAGAAAAATTCTACCCCATGAGCCTTGCACAATCTCTCCAGGACCGAATTTATTGACAAAGCTCTTATCATATACTCCCTCCTATAGTGTCCTGGCAGAATTGCAGACACTTTCAAATTCAACCCTAACTTGCAGCTTTTTGTCAACATTGACCTGTATTTGTTAAGTAATTACACCGTTCTCCTACTCTTAATGTCATTAGTGCCAACATGTAGAACGTATCATCTTTTGTGCCCTTAAAAGATGATATCTGCTCTACAACGTCATCAACTTTTTCCCCAAGCAGACATACACTGGTCCTGTTCTACCCATCCTTTTTTGCACAATATATTCCCCGTTTCCTCTGACAATAGTCACTGACGACTATTGTAATTACTTAACAAATACAGGTCAATAGTCATTGACCTGTATTTGTTAAGTAATTACACCGTTCTCCTACTCTTAATGTCATTAGTGCCAACATGTAGAACGTATCATCTTTTGTGCCCTTAAAAGATGATATCTGCTCTACAATGTCATCAACTTTTTCCTCAAGCAGACATACACTGGTCCTGTTCTACCTATCCTTTTTTGCACAATATATTCCCCGTTTCCTCTGACAATAGTCACTGACGACTAGTTCCTGTGGGACCAGTGCATTCTGCCTTAGGGATTGCCGCTGTGTTGCCTGATGTTCAAGTGCAAGCTCTGGCATTGATGTGGGCAGCTGAGGGCTTGATGTGTACTCCCCCCAATTTAAATCCTTCGAGGGCATCTACCCTGTTCTTCACGCTCTCATAAAGGCCCATAACAATGCTAAGTTGCCAACCAAATTTTCTCACTCCTTACATCGAACACACACAAAGACTTGGCAATATCATGTCCCATTCCTGATAGCTCCAAAATATCAAACAAGCAGTCCATTTCAAAAAGCTGTGATTTAGAGGACAACCATCCCCCTCAGTTCTCCCCCAAGCCACAGCACTCCCACGAGCCTTTTTGCTTTGCTGCTCTGGGGCATGATTTCGATACAATTAAAAATATTACACTAAACTTGTATCCCAATAAGTTTGGTGTAATATTGAAATTTAGAAATAAAGACAACCAAGTTGGAAAATTTACTACAAAAAGTAAGTAATCTTTAATGAGAGGATATTTTGATATGGAGTATTATCATGTTGGAAAGCACCGGACTGGCCCGATAAAACTGCCACTGTGTAGGACTGTCACCATCATCCAGTGGAGGAAGGTAGGACTCGACATTCATATAATAATGACTTTGGTCCACAGCTATCAACACAAATCATACTACATGAAATATTCCAAACTGTAATGTTACCATCTGTGAACTTCACAGCTGGAACAACACATTCTGGGAAGCTCTTGCCCACATTCTCCAGGTCCAAATGTATCCATCTAAGTGGAAGAGCGGGTGCCATAACTCTTCACTACACAACACTAATATTCACTGATCCATAGTACAACTCTGGTGCTCCCACTGCCATGTCAACCAGCAGGCACAGTGTATTAGTGATAGGTTTATGCTGCAGTTCTATAGAAGAAATTCACAGCATGAATTTCTTTAGCTTTTTATGCCTTAAGGAAGTATACATAAATTACTTGTGGCTCTTTGGGTCACCAAAAATAGGTGATACAATGACATCATCAGTTTTTACATTTGTTAGCCACAGCTGATAAGGTTTTAATTCAATCATACGTGATACAATGACATCAGTTTTTACATTTCTTTAGCCACTGCTGATAAAGTTTTAATTCAATCTGTCATCTCTCCACAAGAAAATCACCTTTAGTCTTCCATTTTCACAACGTGCTTCCAAAATTAACTTAGAAATACATAATTGCTGTGTAATAGTATGTCATACAGATATTTGTCTAATGACATCCCACTTTGTCCATTAACAGAAAACTACTGTACAATTTGGAGCAGTATGACATTAAGGGACAGTTGCTACAATGGATAATGTTTTCTGTATTTATCAATGATACTGATGAAAGTATATCAGGCTTAATGTCCAAGTTTGCAGACGATACGAAAGCTGGTAGGGTTGTAAATAATAGTAAGGATGGTACACTACTGCAACAAGATCTAGAAAAGTTGAGCAAATGGACTGAGAGGTGGCAACTGAAGTTTAGCATTGACAAATGCAAAGTACTGCATATGGGTAGCAGTAACCCCAGAATAACATACCAACTGTGTGGTACTACACTCAGGGTAGTGGAGAATGAAAAAGACCTCGGGGTAATTTTGCAGTCAGATAAAGTTTTCTGAGCAGTGCAGATGGGCTGCAAGAGTGGCTCATGGGGTCTTGTCAATGATATATAGGAATTTTGCTACCAGGCATAAGGAGGTGATTATCCCATTGTATAAGGCAATGGTCAGGCCACACCTTGAGTACTGCATACAGGTCTGGAGACCTCACTTTAGGAAAGATATGGAGCTACTAGAATGAGAAGGGTAATGAGATTAGTGAGTGGAACAAAGGGTTGCTGTTACGAAGATAGACTTAAGTTCTGCAAATTGCAGTGTCTAGAGACTTGGCACCTGTCAGGTGATCAGATTGAGGTGTATAAGGCCTTGAATGGTTGGAGCAAGCTCAATGCTGATGGGATTGTTCCTGATGGGATTGCTCAGATTCAGAAATTTGCCTTTAGCCAGCGGGTGGTTGATTGCTGGAACAAACTACCATCTGTTGTTGTAGAAGCTGACAGCTTAAAAAAAAATTCAAGCCTGAACTAGACAAACGTTTGGAATGAATAGATGGGAGAAACGGAAAGGGTTTTTTTTTTTTTTTTTTTGGGTAATGCTAAATAAGCTTGCTTTCTTGCATCATATGCCTCTACTAATGCTAACTCTTTCCTCTGGCTTGACCTGCTGTATATAAGTATTAACTAAAGATAAGGTTATATTCCAGTGTGAGTGTTGAAATAACTTCATAATAAATGTTTCACTGGATTATATATTTCAGTCTTGTTGCTGTCTTAGCAGGAAGCTTTGTTCCTACAAGTAAAGAAACAGGCTTGGAGTTGTGCAAAATTTAGAAATGGCACTGTTCCACTAAGTTGAATTAAAATTGCAAATACTGTTTTTAATTGAATAATATTACCAAGAAAATTAATCCATTATTCATTAAAAACTCAAGGCACTGAACATTTTTGGGTTTTACTGAAGCTGGTTGCTGTCAAATTATTTCAACACTGCATTGCAGCATAACCTTATTTCTTTACTTTAGTACAACAATGGACAAGCAGCACAGTGTTAAGGGATTTAACATTTATGTAATTTTCATTAAGTTTTATGTCCAAATGCTACTTGGCTGCTCATTTAGACCCGATAAGTTTATTCACAATTTTTAAATGAAGTTGCTGATTGAGGACGACGAGGGTCAGTATGATTGGGGACCTGACATATAGAAACTTTCTTCATTCCAAAGTCAAAATTCAAAGTGTTATGCTCTTTCTTGTGACATCTTAGAGATACTACCTATATAAAAGGTGGTTGACCCTCTGCCATTCATTACAGTGTCATGGACCTTAGAGATCAATTACAGTGACAGCTGAAGATTTCTAAAACCCTGCATCACCTTAAAGGCTATACTAGCATGATGAAATTCAAATGATCATCTCTTTACTTGTGAATTTGATGGGACATCATCACTTAATGTATTCACCATATCATGATACATGTCCTTGGGTATATTGGCAGGCCTTTCTCATAAAGATATTTAGTGACTAAATGATAGAATTTTTTTTTCATTTTTTTCAACCAGGCTATACTAGCATGATGAAATTCAAATGATCATCTCTTTACTTGTGAATTTGATGGGACATCATTACTTAATGTATTCACCATATCATGATACATGTCCTTGGGTATATCGGCAGGCCTTTCTCATAAAGATATTTAGTGACTAAATGATAGAATTTTTTTTCATTTAAGTTTTTCCATTGACATTATCACCTTGGACAACTAAAAAAAAAAATATATATAAATTACTGTACAACCTTTAAATATGGTAGTTCAATATATAAAAGATAAATCATTATACACATACATTCATGGATTTTAGCTCCCTATTTTTTTAATTAACTTATTTTTTTAAAATTTAGGCTCCAAACATACAAGTGAAAAAGTTTCGGGTCAAAATGCTCGAAACTTTTCTGCAATTCCTCATACGTTAAAGAGAGGAGAGCAAAAAAAAAGTTTTTACATAACATTTTAGTAAAACTGGTTTGAAACTTTACAAGGTTCTCCAAAATCCATAAATTACATTTTTTTGTGAATTAAATTATGGTTTTTTAAACAATGAATAGGATCATCATCATCAGCCATTTTCAATCCACTGCAAGATGAAGGCCTCTCCAGCAACTTTCCAGTTCCATCTGTTTTGCACAATGGCAATCCATTTTCTATACCCACAAACTCATGAATTTCATCTATCCATTTCCACCATTGTCTTCCAGGTTTTCTTCTAGCTCCTCTTGGGTAGCATTCTGTTATTTTCTTAGTCCATCTGTCATCATGTCTTCGAGCTATGTCCTGCCCAAGACCATTTTAGTTCTTTAGTTTTGAAGAGAATGTCCTTTATTTGAGTTTGCTGCCTAATCCATGTGTTTCTCTTCTTATCTAACAGTCTGATTCCCAATACAATTTGTCCCATTCTTCGCTGTGTAGTTCTCAGCTTCTCTTCCATTCTTTTGGTGAGTGCCCAAGTTTCACTTCCATAAGTCATGGTGGGAAGTATACATTGGTTCATTATTTTACGTTTCAGACAAACTGGGATATTGCTCCCCAGTATGTGACTATATTTTCTGAATGCTATCCATCCAAAATTTATTCTTCTCTCGACTTCCAGCCATTTATCATTATTACAGCTAATAACTTGTCCTAGATAAGTATATGATTTCACCTTTTCAATTACTGCTCCTTCAATCATTGTCCCTTTCTGTGGCATACTTGTTCATCATTACTTTTGTTTTAGTCATATTCATCTTTAGCCAAAAATCCTTACTAACTGTGCATAACTGATTAAGATTTTCTCTAATTCTTTTGGGATCGTGGCTTATGACCACAATGTCATCTGCAAATCTTAAGTGGTTTAGGTACTCTATTCACATTGCCTCCTTTCTGCGACCTGTCTAATCTTCTGAAAGCTTCCTTAAGGGCAGCAGTAAACAACTTCAGAGATGTCTCCTTGTCGAACTCCTTTCTCAATTTTAAATTTGCTACTGTCTTTGTCTAGTCTAATAAAGGAGATAGCGTTCTCATATATTTTCTTCAAAATCATAATATATGGGGTATATGCCTTGTCTTTCCAGTGCCCGAAACATTGCCTTATGCTATATGGAGTCAAATACCTTTTCATAATCCACAAATGCCAGGCATAATGGTGTTTTATATTCATTTGTTTTCTCCATTAGCTGTGATATTATATGAAGGTGATCCATAGTTAAGAATCCTGTCTTAAAGCCAGCTTGCTCTTTCGGTTGATTCTCATCAAGTATTCTTTCTAATCTGTTAGTGGGTTTTTTTTTTTTTTTTTTTTTTTTTAGGAACATTAACAACTAAGGCCATATTGCTCCGGGATATGCGGTCATCATTCCCTGACCTTTCCACCTCCACCTTATTTGGTGGTGACGAGCTCAAACCCCGGTCTAATCAATTGATTGATTGATTGATTTGGTAGTTGTTGGCGCATCGGCTTCTGTGGCCATATTGCACCTCCCAAGGTTTTTGCAGTACTTTGATCCAAGCCCGAGGCGGGAATCGAACCCGCGACCTTTGGGTTGCCGGGCAGGTACTTTACCCACTCGGCTAGCCCGGTCGGCCCGGTCTAATCAAGAAGCATGTGCTATGCACTGCTGCTCCTTCCCACCTGGCTACGGAGGCACCACTAATCTGTTAGGAATGACCCTTGTGAACAACTTGTATATGTGGGATATACAAACTAATTGGTCTATAATTTCATATTTCTGATTTATCTCCTTTCTTATGCAGCAAAACTATGATTGCATTATTCCACTCCTTAGGCATCACACCTTTTCTAATGCATTTTGTGAAGAGTCTTGCCAATTTTTGTGTCATATCTTTTCCTCATTTTGTGTCATGTCTCTTCCCCAATTTTAACAACTCTACAGTAACTTCATCTTCCCCCAGGGCTTTCTGATTCTTCATTTCCTTCAATGCATGTTCTACCTCATCAGGAAGAATATCGGGTATGTCGTATGTGTTACGAATTTTCAATCCATCTTCCCCACTGCTGGCATCATTCCCTTGCTCCTTGTATAATTCACTATAGTAGTCTTCTGCTATTTGAATTATGCCTTCTGTGCTATTTATAAGTACACCATTTCTATTCTTCAGTTTCATTTGTCTCTCTGTATTACTGCTCATGGCTGCTGATTTAAGTCCTTTGTTTTCCCTTAATGCTTGTTACACTTTTCTTGTGTTAAATCTTCTTATGTCCTCTCTGAGTCACTTTCTAATGGCTTTGCATGACTCGGTATACTCAAATTTTCTCCTTGTCAGTGTTTATCTTGCTCTTCATTTGTTGCCTTTGGTTCATCATGACACGTGTTTCTTGACTAATTTTTCTTCTTTGGATTTCTTTTTACTTATAGATTTCTTGGGCTTTATCACTTTCACAAAGTTGTAATATTCCTCATCAATATCTTGGTCCTGAGCAGTCTGCAGAAGCTCAAACTTGTTCTTAAGTTCCAGTACATACTGCCTTTTCTCCTCTTCTGTTATCTCAAAGACCTTCGTATTATTTACTCGAGTCAGTTTTTTTCCTTTCTTTTCTTATATCTATATCAAGTGTGCATCTTATCTTTCTGTGATCACTTCCAACATTTACCGTATTCAGGATGGTAACATCATTCACAATATATCTTCTGTTAGTGAGGATGAAATCTATTTCATTAGTTGTTAATCCATTTGGACTCTTCCATGTCCACTTTCTGTTCACCCTTTTCTTGAAAAAGGGTTCATTACTGACAATCCTTGAGATTCTGCCAATTCCACAAGTCTTTTCACCTCTTTCATCAATTCCAAAATTTCCTATAGTTCCCCTTTCTGTGCTGTTTTATCTTTTTCCAACCTTAGCATTGAAGTCCCCTATAATGATAGCGTAGTGGGTTTTCTGCTCATCTAGAAGGCTCAATTTCTGTGTACATTTACCAAGTTTAATACCAACATCAAATTATGAATGGGATATATAGTTCAAACTTGAATACATATTAAACATAATAAAGTGCAAGAATTAAAATAAAAAACATCCAGTGAAATACTGTAATAGAAAGACTTATAATAAAACTTTAATGATCTAATATAAAAAAACCAAAGTTAAGTTCAACAGAAATCCTCTCAAAGTGCAATGTTCAAAATACTGCATCATCCCAAGCATTGGCTATAGTATCAGTTAATTGTGTGATATGTTTAATAGCATATGGTCTGCTGTGTAACCTGAGGGAGAATAAATTACAGCATATCAGATTCTACAACCATTCAAACAGGAATAGTATGCTATTATACACTTTTCAGGTGGAAACAACTGTTACCTTGCTGGCAGCATATGGCAATTCATAATCTTCAAAACCAATTGTAGTGAACTGGTGCAGATAGTTCTGCAAGGATCAACATTCAACTAATAGCATGTCAAAATAATGCCACTACGGAAGCAGCAATACATACCAACATTTATAGTGTAATTGCAGCAAACTTAATAAATGTAGGAATGATACAGTCCATCACTCAAGACCATAGGTATCAGGAGTGGGGGGGGGAATAGTTCTCCCACAAAGTGATTGTGTGAGGAACTATCTTGCTATCTGGTGCAATACAGTAAAATACTAAAATGAAATTATGATGCTGCCAGTTTTAGACCAAAATATTTTGTAATGGCTGAAGGAATCCAATATGCAGTCAAACCTGCTATTTAAGGTGTTCAAAATCTCTAATCAATGCTCAGGGGATACAGAGAAACACTGCAATATTTGCATACAGCCATTAAGAACAAGCAAGCAAACTTATAAATGGAATTCATCCTCCACCATGACAATGCCTCCCCACAGTAAACTCAATTAGGTGAAGTGTTATGAAGTTATGTGGAGTATGGAAAAAGGAGTTGGGTATCTCCCTTACAGTTTAAATCTCTCCCCACCCTTTCAATTTCTATGTTTTAGTCAACTGAAAGTACCATTGACATTGAGTAGAATGCAACTAGTTTCACCAACAACTAAAGGAATTTCAAAGAAGGTATCTGATATATGATGAAACAACAGGATGCATGTCTCAACAGTGAATATCTTTAAACTGGTTTCTGCTGAACTTACTCCATACATAGTTTAAAAAAAAAAAAAAAAAACAGAAGCTTGATAAAGTACAACCCCGAGGAAGTAAAAATTCATTGATGATGCATAAATAAAATATCTTCAACTTACTCAAAACAGCTTCACTATCCCCAGATCGTCCTAAATATAAAATCACAAACATTAATTTTCAAATTCTTGCTACATTAAAATTCTTAATAAAAACTTTATTTTAGATCTTATTTACAAAAGAAAAATTTATTAAAACAAAGGTGGTTATCACTTAGTGTAACAGGAATATGCTGTATTCTAGATGTTACTCTATTCATAATTACCATGGACAGAAAATAGTGTTTAATTAAGGATTAGTACAAAAGCTTTTTCTTCTCAGTACCAAGTTAGTCACTCCGCCCCAGTTTAGTATATATCTTCAATAGAAATTACTTTTCTCTAATCATGCTATGCCTTCTATTTGAAAAGGCATAATACCAAGTTTAATACCAACATCAAATTATGAAAGCACTTTTCTAGGCATTTTCAGATGTAGTCAGTCAGTCAATATCAGGCACAGTAAGCTGAAAATTTTTTAGGAAGTTCCAGTTTGCCAACCAACAACTTGACCTTAGAATATATGCAATTATAAATAATTATATATTACAGGAATATCCCAGTACTTATTACCACAATTGTGTTATGTCACTTATTCATTATTAAACTGCATGTACAAAGTGCCAACCAAAAGTTATGAGAATGTAGTTAAAAATAAAGATTAATTGACAGATATTTGCATCAAAGAAGTACTTTGCCTGGGACCTTAATTCACCAAGTTTATTGATTGCACCACAGCTTGGGGGGAAGAGAGGTTGAAACTTGGTTCTTGCTCAGAAACACTGTCATTCTAGTGTGTGTATTTCTGAATTTTTTTTTTTTTTTTTTTTTTTTTACAAAACAAGTAAACTGCAGCCATTATCAATCCATTGCAGGATGGAAGCCTCCTCAAAAATTCATGCTGAGGGAAATGGACCATAATCTGCTACGCTGGTCCAGTGCGAGTTGGAAGAGCGACCGTATTTAGCACTCGGGGGCTTGAACCCCAGTCAACTCAAAGAGCGTGTGCTGCTGCATTCCTGCTCCTGACCACTTGGCTACGAAGTTGTTTTACTATGCTTGAAACCTCTGTTATTCTAAATTACTCATTTCAAGAAATAACACAGAAAGCTGGACAAGTCTTCACTAAACAGCTCAGATATGTGATTAATATAACACTGAACAGCATAATGACTTCTTCATTAAAAATAAATAAAATAACAACGTAAACTAAGACAAAAGTACTCTATAACCTCTTAGCTGGAAAAATTTGTAATACTGATTGTAACGTTATTATTGGTTTAGACTAAACTAAAGGACAGGGAACAAAAACTTTTCTTCAGAAAAAAAGCAGTTGATTAGGCAAAGTTTAAATTTAGTAATCACACAATCTAAAAAGGTAACATTTAGTCCACTTTTAACATTAAATTCAAAAATTTCAGCTTACATATAACAAAAAAGGTCCAGACAACAAATAGCCTAAACCTGAAAGTAAGTGAAATATGAGGTGTGACAATAAAGTTTCTGAACTGAGGCAATAAAAAAAAGAAAATATGGAAGTTCAAAAACAGTTTTATTTTTATTCAAAGTAATTGCCTGACTGAATGCACTTATTACACCATTCTAAAAGTTTCTTAAAAGAGTCTGCAAAGACATCCAAAGAGATGACATTCAGTTTGGCAGTTACATTTTTTTTTTTTTTATATCCTCATCCTGAAATCTTTCCTTTGAGGGCGGCAGTTTCCACCTTGGGAAAGAGGAAATAGTCCACTGTGCCAGATCAGGTGAGTAAAGGTGGATGGTTGACCTTTACAATGCCATGTTTTGTCAGAAATGTCTTCACAAGTGCAGAATGGGTAGGGGGGGGGGATTGTTGTACAACGTGAACCAGCTGTCTTTATCTTGAAATTGTGGCCTAACCCAGAAAATGTGCTTCAACAGCCTTTGAAGCAAGCACCTGTAGGCACAACACTGCATCGACACTCTCTCTCTCTCTCTCTCTCTCTCTCTCTCTCTCTCCCTCTCTCTCTCTCTCTCTCTCCCTCCCTCCCTCCCTCTCTCTCTCTCTCTCCAGGTACAAATTCCCTGTGAATCACATCATATTTGCTGAAATGCATGATCAGCATTGTCTTTATCCTGGACTTGTGAAAACAAAATGTTTTGGGCCTTGGTGATCATTTTTAAGTCTACTGCATGTCCTGATGCTTTGTCTCTTGGTTGTACTGAAACACCATTTCCAGTGACAATACAGTCAAGGAAATTAGAATTGTCTTATCCAGTTTTGAAGACTGCATGATAGCACTCTTCGTTGCTTCTGCTCATCCATGAGACTGTGCAATCCAAATTTAATAAACAGTCTCCCTATTCATATCTAAATCATCAGCCATCATTCTGAGGGTCAAACAACCATCAATTATCTCTTGCCACAATTTCTCAAACTTTTGTAACTCTGTCCTCACTTCAAGAGGCTGAGGACACCCACTTCTTGGGTCATCATGAACATCTTCACATTGAACTGCTTATATCATTCAAACAATGATATAACTTTACATTTCATCACTATAAACAGTTTAATACATTTCTGTTGCAGATTTTCCCAGTTGAAAGCAAAATTTGATATTAATTTATTGCTCTATTGCAAAATCATGACACGAAATGTTAACATTAATAAAGAAACTGGTTGTTACTTGCAACCTGTTAGCCTATTGGACTCTGTACCACCATCTGTTGGAGAAAGTTTAAACTACAACATACCACTTCCATTTATTTTCAAACTCATTGAGCATGACTGCAACAGCACTAGTTCGGAAACTTTATTGCCACACCTTATAGACTCTGGTTGGAATTACAATACATTCTAAACTGTTGGTATTTTGACCCTGTCGCCATTTTGAGAATGAAACCCATTTTCACATATAAGTAACCAGTAACTTACTTGCTGTGCAAGAAGGGAATCCTCTAACTAAGGTATTAGGCATCTGGCGTCCCTCATTATCTACACACCAGCACATTCCAAGTGAGTCAATACACTGAATCGTTTCCCAGGCTCCAGTTTCCTTACTACATCTACATGATTAGAGAAAATAACATGTTTATTCTAATGAAATGACAAGCACATAGGAAAATAGATATTTAAACATAATGAGAGCTGGTGTTTTAAACAGTAAAATATTTTATCATAATAAGAAAAAAACTCTACATTAAGATTAACTAATGTATTCCATATTTATACAAAGTACAACGTAAGCTATTATTTAAGAGCTAAAATACAAACTTAATAGTTTTTATTTTAGTTATTAAATAGAAATATAATGATACAGATTTAGCTATTAGAACCACAAAACTATTTTTCAGTGAAAACAAGCAAATGGTAGCCACAGAACTGGAACAGCTAGATGCAGCTGTTAGTAATAGTTAATACTAACTGAAAAATTTGCAGCATAAATTCATCATATTTATACATATGGCAAGTCCATGCTTAATAGTCACTGTTAAAAGTTTCCACACTATGAACAAACTATTAACACTATAGGTGATTACTACAAGAGAACCTTGCAGTATGCAGCTTTATGTTCAATGAACTGCAGGCAGCTGGTCACAGTTCATCCTGTGATCATACTTTTCCTGTTGTGGGTCAGGTGCCAAGTCATTCACTGACGGTACATTTTCTTGACAATTGTATGCATCCATAGGAAACTCTGCTGTAGCTATGTTTTTTCAATAGCCTGGAAGAACATGTTAGTCAATTTTCTAGAGTGGTTTTATTGGCTGGCAAGCCTAACTCTTAATCTAATGCATAATCTTATTTGCTATTACAATGCCCAGTGTTAGAGATTTAATGCTGAAGAGTATATGGTATAAATCCAATTTATACCATACACTCTTTAAACAGAAAACTTCTAGATTTTTTTTTTTTTTTTTTTCAGTGACCAGTCAGTATGATATAACACAATAATATATAACACAAATATGGGAGCATTTGTGTTATATATTAACTCTGTGTCACATAAATCAACATATACATCAAGGTGATTATCAGTGGAAATATGCTAAAGGCAGAAGACAAAGGAAAATCAATGTTTGGAATATGCATGTTTATTAAAAGAAAACTGTAGCTGGAAACTTAATAATGTTGGTGTGTTTTCCCCTGCAAGCAGCACTAATCTTCTGAGGTAAACAGTCTTGGTGTGCTGCTGGCATATTAGCACTGGCACTTTGTAAGTCCGAGATCCCAATGTGTAGCTTGTGAGCTACCTGTGACTCGTAGCTATTCTGAGTGGTACTGAGTGGTTTACACAGAGTGATCAAACATTTTCTTAAAAATGTTAAGACTCTCTCTCTCTCTCTCTCTCTCTCTCTCTCTCTCTCTCCAGTGAAGCTATTAGAACCACAAATGGGAAGGGGAAGGAGAAACTCTTGTCACTTTCAGCAGATGGGAGTAGAGACAGGAAAGGGAATGTGTAGCACCTACACAAAGGGGAATATGCTACACCAGAAAATCATAACTCACATGTGGAATTCATGCTGTGCTTAATTAAAAATAAACTAGAAGAGCCTTTAAAATACATTATGGGGGCCTCTTATCTAGCAAGCATAGGGTATGAAGGTTGGCAGTTTACAGAAATTTCTGCACTGTAGTTTTCATCAGAATTAAACAAAATTGCTTAGATTTCTGTTTACTCATGTAAACATTAATTCAACAATTAAATCTGCAAAGTGTAAAGCAAGCAGAAAAGGGTAGTTAAGCTGTGATGCCCACTAGTAAGTTTTATGTAAGTTACATCAAGAAAAAGTGGAACACTGTGCTTGCTGATTTTTGCTAACTCTCGTAGTGGGTGCTCCACAAAAGACTAATGTTCATTCTTAAATGAAGGATACTTTTCATAAAAAGTTCCTATGCCCTTCATGTGTTTCTCTGCTTGGCATGCAGTACAAGAAATATAAGCAGAGGTTTACACTCTGCAGGATCAAATTCTGCCCATTTCCCTAAGAAATGCACAACTGTGTTGTCACACTGTTAGCTAGGTGGCAATGAAATAGTTACAAATGAAGTTGTCACTTTCTCTAGTGACTGTACCAAGCACAAATGGAAATTTATTTTATTAAACATCCAAAATGGAGAAATACATATATACAAAGTTATGCATGCATTTCTCCTCTGTGGGAATCTAATAAGCAATTACAGGAATTAAATTCTGAACGGTAAAGTAAATCAGAACTTTTTAATTATTAAGACAACCTAACAGTTAAAAAAAAAAAACTTCTGAAAAAACTTCACTCACAAGTCAAGTTGCTTATGCACTGTATGTTTCCTGGGCCTCAGAATGCCTGTTATTCAGTTATTTTCACATGGATGACAATGTTTACAGTACCTTCTTATTTCTTCCATGTGTTCCACTTCTAGACCTTTGTCATGTTAGTTTTGTAAGAACAATTAATCAGTAATCTCTTGAGACCTCAAGACTGCACGTAGCATAATGTATTAAAAAATAATATTTAATTATATTAGTATAAAATTAAGATTTACAAAGTGTAAATAAAAGAAATGGAACAGAACAAACTGTCAGAATAGTATAAGAGACAGATTCAATCAAGAAAATAAGAGTTAACAAACATATCTCATTCAAATTCATTTTTATGTATGATTTTCTTTAAATAAATTAAATCAAAAACTTACTTTGGTATAAATGTCACCAAAGAGGAATTTGTACTACTCTTAAATTTTAATTCTCTTGCTTGCTCACATCTACTTCTTGCTGAAATAAGATAAATTAAACAGATAAAAAAAAAAATCTTATGCAAATTAATTTTAAAAATAATAATATATAATTCATAAAATAAGCAACTATTAAAAGGTAAAACAATAAAATCTACCAAATGGCATGATGCGCTGATGAAATAAGAAAGAGTTGCATAGATGATAAGAAAACTCTAAGGCAATAAAAGCAGTATAAGCTGAATAAATTTATTTCTAAATGAAATATACACAGATTTCTACATATGTAGAATATTCCAAATTTTTATTAAGTTCTCATTCGACACCCTATGCCAGGGGTCGGCAACCTTTTTAAAGTGAAGCCATTTTTGATCAAATTATAAAAAAAAGAGAATCTGAAGAGCTGCACCTCAGCTCACGCTGGGAAGAGGAGGGGGGGCAAGAGTTTTTTAAGAAATGGAACAGAGTGGGTAGGTGTTTATTAAAAATATATATATATTTTGAAATATTATTTATTAATACTGAAAAAAAAAAAAATGTAACAAACATCCAATTAATGTGACTTTTGCTGATGAACTTCTTGAGCGAGTCTCTCAACATCATGCGAGTATGTCGTAATTAAACATGCTGAGCTTTAAACATGCTTGCATTGTTCAGATGACGGTTTCTTGATTTATTTTTAAAATAGTTCATGTTCAAAAATATTTGCTCGCAGAAATATGTCGAACCAAAAACTGAGAGTAGTCCAAATGCAAATATTTTCAAATTTATATATGGGTTCGGCAAGCTACTACACACATCGAACACAATTTGGTCTGCATTTTAAACTCATCTATCGCCATCCATTTGTGTAGAATTCCACTGGCAGCCTTTTGCCTCTCCAAATCCTCAATTTCAGTTTTAAGGCATTTTAGTCTTGCACTCCACATGTCCTTGATTTTTAAGTCCTCTTAACTCCAGGCGCCTCCGTAGCCAGGTGGGAAGGAGCAGCAGTGCGTAGTACATGCTTCTTGATTAGACCGGGGTTCGAGCCCGTCACCACCAAATACGGAGGATGCGGAAAGGTCAGGGAATGACCACCGCATGTTCCCGGAGCAATATGGCCTTAGTTGCTAATGCTCCTAAAAACCAAATAACAAACAAACACCTCTTAACTCCATTTCAAATTGTGCTTCATATGAGCTGTAAAGAACTGCAGTTACATTTTGAAAGAGCTGCATGCAGCTTGCAAGCTGCAGGTTGCCAACTCCTGTCCTATGCTGACTTCTTTTCTTCCTCTTTGTGTGTCGGTTGCTGACTGATGTTTCCGAAGCAGCCACGAATCGACATATTTTACTGGATCGAAGCAGGTCAGCGGCAGGCCTACAATTTTAAGAAATTGTAGTGAAGAAACTGTTTTTGTCATCAACGAAGCACTCGTTGGGCTGGCGATCGGATTCATTTGTGAAAATCCTCGTTCACATTCACTCAATGAAATTGGTATCATACTCAGAGCGTTCATCAAATTCTTCAATTCTTCCGAAACCTTCTTATCAATTAGGTATTCCGGAAATCCACGCATTTCAGCTCTCATTTAACTGTAACCTAATTGACAATTCTCTAACTTCACTTTCACTAAATGCCAACAATTCATGTTAGAAGGATTAATACCTTCGTTGTCATTGTTTTCCATCTCTCGTCATCGGTATTGTCACTAGTTCTTAAATTTGAATTTTTCTTCTTTTCTTTTTTTTGAAACTGTCCAAAATGTCGGAGTCATTCAGATTCAGATAGGGAAAATCCACAGAAGATTCAGGATTCTTCAAGTGGAAACCACTATACAAGAACCCCAGTTCCAGGATAGAAAACTTTGCACAATTCTATTGACTACTGGACTTAATCCCTCACCTAAAAATCAACTGCTGGCACCACCTCTTGCTTGTATGCACATCAGGTTTCTAGAAGCATCAGCAAGAGGAGTCTGTCAGCAGGTAAGAATTTAATCCCCTTGTATTTACCTAAAATTTACCTAATTTAATATCTGGTTTCCAGTGTAACAGTAATTCAAACTTAATACTTTAGAATTATATATTTGTAATTGTAACATTAACTGTAATTGCAATATTGGTAAATTGTAATACTGGTAATTGTAATATTATAATATATTACAATTTGTAACCCTTTCTATTTTCTTTTCCACAAACAGCAGGTCTGATGATGGGTATTGGTAAGATGCCTGAAATGTCACCTTAATGTATAGTAGTTTAGGCAAATAGACTATATAAACTACATTATTAATTTCACGTGGTATATGAGTGGTATTAAATATAGTAATAATCTTAATGGAAAACAATCACGTAACGTTCTTCCCCAACTATATTAAACATGCCTTGGTTCTGATCCATCTATCTTTATTTCAAAAAATATTACCCATTTCCCTGACAATAGAATCTCCCAATAAAACTAAATCACCTTCAACCAGAGCAGTATGCACTTGACTATTCTTATCTGGGACCCAAATCAGGGGTGCATCTTGACAGGTCATGAGATACTTGAGTTCCTGACGAGCTCCCACTTACATTTGTTTCTAGGGCAAACACTCGTTTCTTCAGTGATTGGTACACTCCTTACATCAGGCACAAAGGAGTTGGTGGTTAATTGATTTCCCCATTACTCTGGGAAGTATAGAGGTTAAGTGCAATGAAACAATAATTGGATGAGAGGGATGTCCCATTTTTTAGGAACTGGCAGGATATGAGCAAATTTCCAAGAAGAAGGAAAAACACCAGTGCAATAAGGAAGTGTAAAATGGCAACAAAGAACAGGAGTAAGCTTGGGAGCACAGGTTATATATCATCAGGACCTGGAGCTTTCTTAGCATTAAGATTTTTCTAAATTCTTCTGAAATCCTTTTGACAGAAGACACTGAGTGGAATGTACTGGGACTGGTAGGATGTGGTTTACCAAGATCATCAGTATCCAGGTCCTGAATATAGAATTGAAATCTTTTGTGAATTGCAGTGCTTTTAAACTAGGCATCTGCAAGCAGATGACTGAAGTGTTTAAGGCTTTAACGGATTGAGTAAACTAAATAATGAGAGCAGCCTTACTCCAAACAAAAACAGTCCAAGAGTAGACATTTAGCAATAGTAGTTTTGTTTCATTCAGTAGTGATATGCAGGCATTAGAGGCCAAACACAAAAAACATTTTAAGTTACAGGTTATCCTAACAGTATCTCATACTTCCCAAATGTAATTTTTGTGTTAACTGGTGTGGTCTCTGGTCAATTGCCTGTTTGTTGGATGAAAAATCTGAGTTTCTGGTTGAGTTAGTTTTACACATTATAACTTGGCCATAGTGTGGAAAAAAAAAAAAAAAAAAAGTCTATAAAGATTCCTCATGCCATTGACAAGATTCAAACCCAAGCCTTTCCACTTGGTGTAGGAAGATTATGATTTATAATCACAGTGGTACCAGCAAAAGCAATTCTAGTTTATTACTACATTGGTGAAGATCATATACACATTTTCTTAAGAACAAGACATCATAAAACCTTCATACACTAATTTGGAAGCAGTGCCCTTAGTCAAAATATGCCCCAGAGTATTTTTATCTTATTCTTCCTCAAGCATTTGGCCTGTTTTTTTATGAGACTTACTATATACCCTGTATGTAGTCACTATATAAAGTGGCAATATGAAGTCTGCTTGAATAAGATTATCTTTTGTCAGCTATTAGTGTGTATAACAAATAAATCATGTTACCTGAGTGGTCCGGGTGGACGCCCAAAATTAACTCTCCCCCCCCTGGTAGTTTTTGGTGCATCAGCTTCTATGGCCATAATGCACCTCCCAAAGTTTTTTCGCATTTTACTGTGATCCAAGCCCAAGGCGGGAATTGAACCCACGACCTTTGGGTTGGCAGGCAAGCACTTTACCTACCTGGCTAGCCCGGTCGGCCCAAAATTAACTAAATGGAGCAATCCAGAGGCATCTGGTTTACCTGTGATTAACAGGCATAAAAACATACACTTTGCTATTGTTATTCTTTATTGGGTGGAAGCAACTTAAAAACCCATTCATCACAAGATTCAGTTTCTAAATCTAAATCTTATTTCAATGCTAGAACCTGATCATAGATTTCTGAACATGCTTTAATTGTTTAATTAAATTAAACAATTTACACCTCTTGAATCACCAAGCACTAAACAAGGTACTTAGTGCTTATAGTCCACACTTGTGATGCATATTCTGATGTAGGAGTTGCTGTCATTGTGAAGGCCACATTTATTAACTAGGAATTATTAAAGTTAAAGAAAATTCTTTTCAATAAGTATAGTGATTAAAGACAGGTCTTTTGTCTTTAATCATTTATAAACAAAAATTTTTGGTGAATCAGTCTGCAGTGTCATAACATTCCTGGAGCATAATGTAATTTCCAGCATTACATATCTTCAATTATATAAACCATTATAAATCATGTATAACCATCCTAGCAATTTGACTTCTATGATGTTGTATAAATAGGAGTGAGGAACTAGGATGGAGCTCTGTGGTACCCTGCAGGTGAATAGTGCTAAATCCTGAGGGGAGGAAGAATTATATCACTATAAATTAGACAGATGGATTGAGAAATAGCAGTTGAAATTTTAACATTGACAAATAAAAAGTACTGCATATGCATAGCAGTAACCCTAGAGTAATGCACAACTGTGTGGTACTACACTCAAGATACTGGAAAATGAAAAAGACCTGGGGTAATTGTACAGTCATATATGTCCTGGCAGGCTGTGGCTGTGTGCCTGCCAGAGGACAGCTCATGGAGTTTTGTCAACGATATACAGAAATTTTGCTACCAAGCATAAGGAGATGATTATCACATTGTATAATGCAGTGGTCAAGCCACATCTTGAGTAGTGCATACAGATTTGGAAGCCTCATTTTAGGAAGGATTTGGAGCTACTGGAACTGGTACAGAGAAAAGCAATGAGATAGGTGAGGGGAACAAAGGAGTGCTCTTACCAAGAAAGGCTTCAGTTCTGCAATGATTTTTATTACAAATTATATTTTGTACTGTAAATCACACTTAAGGTCAACAGTGATCACAAAAGCCTCAGGCTTCCTTGCACCATATGGCTAATGATAATAACAGCATTCAGGTGCTATATTGAAGATGGAACAGCTGTTAATAATACGGATGGAAAATCAGATTCAGAAGCAAGTGCCCCTGAGTCTAATGACCATTCAAGCAAAAAGAACAAGTATTTATTAAGATATTAAGGATAAGTACAGTGAACCCCAACCCAAGTTCACGGCAAGCAATGGGTGGTTTAATAGGTTCAAGCATCGCACTGGTTTCCACAATGTTAAAATATGCGGCGAAGTCGCCAGTACCAATTCTGCAATTGCAGAGAAATTTTGTGATGTGTTGGAAAAAATTATTGATGAAGGCTTTTCAACGCAGCAAATTTTTAACATTGCCGAGACTGATCTGTATTGGAAAAAAAAATGGCGAATTGAACATACATTGCCAAAGAGGAAAATACAATGCCAGGTTTCAATGCGTCAAAAGATAAGGCCACGCTCTTGCTTGGGTCAAATGCAGAGGAAGATTACAGATTAATACCACTGCTTGTGTACCATTCTAGAAATCCTTGTGCATTGGGCATCAATAAAGCCATCCTACTCGTGCATTTCTGATCGAACCAGAGAGCATGGATAACAATATCTCTTTGAGAATTGGTTTAAATGCTGCTTCATTCCCAAATCTGAAAAATATCGTAAAGACAAGATTTTGCTTCTATTAGATAATGCTCCTGAACATCCTATGCATCTAGATGATTTCAATTCAAATGTGAGAGTCATATTTCTACCGCCAAACATGACTTCACTCGTCCGACCTATGGATCAGTGTGTTATTTCAAATTTAAAAGCATACTATTTACTCAGACATTGTCTGCAGTAGACAATGAGAAAAATCTTACGTTAAGAGACTTTTGGAAATCTTACGATATTTACCATGCCACCTTAAACATTAATAAGGCCTGGGCGGAAATTACTAAATGTTGTTTAAATGGCGCAAGGAAGAAAATATGCCCACAGCATGTAAAAGGCTTCGAAGGATTTGAAAAAGATGAATCATATGAAGAGGTTACAGATAAGATTGTAAAGGTTGCAGAGCTACTTCAATTGGAGGTTGATGCCAAAGACATGAAGGAATTAATACAGGAAGAAGAGAAGGAATTATTTAATGAACTTATTTACTTGCAGGCAGTGATAGTGAAAGAAAATGCTGACGAAGCTCAAGATTTTTTTTTGGGTAGTTGTTGGCGCATCCGGCTTCTGTGTCCATAATGCACCTCCCAAGGTTTTTGCAGTACTTTGATCCAAGCCTGAAGCGGGATTCGAACCCGCGACCTTTGGGTTGCCAGGCAGGCACTTTACCCACCTGGCTAGCCTGGTCGGCAAAGCTCAAGATAAACCAAATGAGGAGCCAAGACACTTCATCACCAGAGAAATGGCAATGGCATTTCGTGAAATTGCATTGGCAATGGAGAGGTTTGAGAAGATGGTTCCTGACAGCGAACGATTCTTAAAAGTTAAAAGGGGTGAGTGATATGCTTGCTTATTACAAAGAAATCTACAACAAAAAGAAAAAAGCCACCGTAGAGTCATCCATTAATATGTTCTTTTGTAAGGTTAAGCGGCTGACCCCTTTGAAATCTCCACAGCCATCAACCACTGCAGCGGCGTACTTATCAGCTGAAGACGTCGATTCTGACAATGATGCTCGAGAGGCAAAACTTACTGATGTTATGCCTGTCTCCTCTTTTTTTTTGTAATTTTAAAATTTTTTTTTTAAATTGCACAATTTTGTAATTTTTCTTGTGCATGAGATAAAAATTGAATAAATACAATAAATAATTCTATTTACATGTTTGTTGAACATTTCTTTTTTGATTGTCAATTCAGTGAGCACAGTTGCAAATGCTGCACAAGCATAGGGGAAATTCCGACTTACGTAAAATCTGACTTGTGTAGCGTTCTGCGGAATGCAACTGTTACATAAGTTGGGGAGTTTCTGTATATATACTGGTGTTCAAAGAAAATGCATCACCCCTTAAAATTGTAATTGTCATCCGAATAACGTAAGTATATGGCAATATTTCTTACAGGTTGCATCAGATAAGACTGACACATGTAGGTCATCACCTAATATTGCATCAGCTGTTACTTTCAGCTATATAAGCATGCTGTGCAAGGGTTGCAGTCATTCCTTGCCTGTGTCAGGAAGTAGAGTTACGTGCAGTTGACACCATGAAGAAAGAGTGCTACTGTTGCTTTACGTGAGGAAGGATGTTCTTCCCATCATATTGCTTATAGAGTGCCTTGTAATCAGTCGACAGTAAGTAGATTTCTTTCCAAACTCAAGAATACTGGTTCTGCTGATAGAAAAAAACGGACGCAAATGAGTCTACACAAAAACAGGACCAAGTTTTGAAGCACTTATGCTTTCTTATGCTACTTATTCTTCATCTGGGCTGAAAAGAGAATGGGAAGAACATACAGGAGGGTAGCAAGTACAGTAACAGTCAGAAGACTATCTTCAGAAATGGACTTTTAGTCCATCGTCCTAAGAAGAAGCCCCTCCTCACACAAAAAATGAAAAGGCCCAATTAATTTGGTGTAAGGAGCATATCAAATGGACTCCCAAGCAGTGGAAGTCAGTTATTTTCTCGGATCAGAAGAAATTCAACATGCATGGCTCTGATGGAAGACAAACGATTCACCATAGATGTGGTGAAGAATACCATCCAGATTCCCCACCAGCCAAATGATATGGGGATGCATTTCGTATCACAGAGTAGGTCACTTCCAGTTTATAAAAGGTTCTGTAAATGCCAATGGATACCTGGCTATATTGGAAGGCAAATTGCTGTCAACCATTTCGACCTGCCAAGTATATATTGGAAGGCGAATATTGGAAGGCAAATTGCTGTCAACCATTTCGACCTGCCAAGTAACTGCATCTTTCAGGATGACTCTGCTCCTTATCATAGAGCGAAAAGTGTAAGTAGGCATTTCTGTAGTTACTTTAGCTTCATTTCTGCATTAGAGGTTCGACAGTAATGTGTTTACATTTGTTACAGGTGAAAATATGGTTGGAAGAACGGTCCATTACCACTCTTAGCTGGCCAGGAAACAGCCCAGATCTGAATCCTATAGAGAACTGTTGGCACCGGGTGGAATCTGCTGCTGCCAGAAAGAAACCAAAGACCCTTTGTAAACTTCAGGAAGCCATAATTCTTCTTTGGAAGCATGAAATATCAGTTGATTATCTTCAGAAATTGATCTTGTTAATGCCTCGGCGGCATGCTGCTGTCATCAGGGCCAGAGGTGGTTCTACTAAATATTAGTTTGCACCTCTTGAACTTTTCATTTTGTTTTCCATTTAAAATGATAAACTGAAGCAAATTGAGGGCTTTTGATAACATTTCACCCATGATTATTCAAATATTACTTAGCTTTGCCTTAACTATTAATAAATATCTTTTGTTTATATTTCTATTTGCGATGCTAGTCATTAATGTAACATACCATTGTGAAAAAGAGTTAGAAATGTGAAATTCCTAGGCAATGCACTTTCTTGAAACCAGTGTGTCTATCTATGTATATATATATATATATATATATATATATATATATATATATATTTTTTTTTTTTTTTTTATTTTTTTTTTATTATTTTCGAGTTATTATTTTATTTTAAAAATGCCAAATCAAAATCATGGCATATTTCAAAAAAATAAAATAAAATATAATCTATTGTTCTTTGAAGTTTGTGATATTAAAATAAGAAAACTGTTTATTATTATTATTTTTTTTATTGTGTAAAATAAAGCAAAAAACTTGACTAAGGTAAAGAAAGCCAACACAAGAACCATGGGAAACTTGGTGAAACTTACTGGACAAACTGGTTTGCTGCTACTGCAGTTTCTCCCTACATTCTCGGTAAACAGATTGGTAGTGGCAGATTGTTTGTTATTTGGTATTTAGGAGCGTTAGCAAACTAAGGCCATATTGCTCCAGGGATGTGCGGTGGTCATTCCCTGACCTTTCCGCATCCTCCGTATTTGGTGGTCACGGTCTCTAACCCCGGTCCAATTAAGAAGCATGTGCTACGCACTGCTGCTCCTGCCCACTTGGCCTACGAAGGTGCCGGTAGTGGCAGTAAAAGTCGAGAACAATATACTGATTGACACGTAGGCACAACAGATGATGTAATGATTAGTTTTTTTTTCATCATTAAAAGCAGATTATTGGAGTTGGAGTGTTTTTGCTATAAAAAAAAAAAAAAATCCATATTACTGATTTCTTTGTACATTTTTAAGGTTAAATTTCCTAACCTAATTAAAGGACAGGTTAGGGAAAGGTTTCTTTATTTTTCATTATATTTCATAACCTGATGTTAGGTTATGAAATAATAGGAAAAGGTTTCCTTACCTAACTTTAAAAGGTTAAGTTATGATGTAGTAGGAAAATTCTTTATATATATGTATCATAATGTCAATGAATCACTTAATGCTATGTTATCATCTGTCACACCTATGTGTCAATCAATATATCGTTCTCGACTTCTTCTTCTGATACCACACTCCATCTGTTTACCGAGAATGCAGGGAGACACTGAGTAACGGCAAACCAGTTTGTCCGGCAAGTTTCTAGTAGTTTGCCACAGTTCTCATGCTGGCTTTCTTTACTTTTGCCCAAAAAACTTTATTATTAGAAAAACAATGTTTTAAAGAAAATGCAGACGAGCAGTTGACTATAACAATTTAAATGAAAGCATAACAAGGGGAGAGGGAAAAAAAAAAAAAAAAAATTCTTCCTTGCTATTATATCCTCATACTGGCACCTCTTCCCTTCATGTAATTTTAATTTGAATTAATAATGTATTCAAAATCTGAAGATTATACCTGACATAGGGCAACAAATTCCAGGACCTTTAGAGCTGGCAGGAACACAGTAGTGACTATCAGGACATTGTCGGTATTTTGATGTAATATCACAGGTAACAGGAACATTTTTACCATGGAAGATAGGTTCACCTTCAGGACAGGAAGGTGATGGCTTTTTTTCATAAACACCTTAAAATGAAAAAAAATATAATACTACTTACATTCAAATTTTAACATAAGGGCAATAAGATGTCCTTATGCATTTACAAACAAATATTCTATTAAAATAATGTTGGAAATTTACCAATCTGACTGAGAAGGTACATTAAAATATTTATCCTTGTTTGTGAAGCTTTTTTAAAATAAACACTGAAAAGCATTTCAAATAATGAGGGCCATGGTAGTTGCTTGGAGCAGATTACAAAAGGTCATCTATTATCATATTAACATTTATGGAGATCATTTCCAATATTTAGTGGAACTTAAATTTCATTCCCCTTAAAAATATTGTCAATTCCTTAAAAGTTTCTATTATACATCTTTTCTATAACTGAAATTGTGCCAGCACCATTTCTCATGTAAAAATAGCATGAGAATTCTGTTAATTTTCTACTAATTCCTTCAGTACTTGAAGTTAAGTATGTAATTTGTGCTGGAATCAATAAAATCTGTTTACTTGCAGCAACAGTTCAGAAAAACACATGAAGTTCTAATAATGCACTTATGACTTCTTAGATTG